>NC_140585.1:234051452-234317452 GCF_964204655.1 Triturus cristatus
CGTCGGGCGGCCGGTCCCAGCACCGCGAGGGTGGCGGGCGGACTTAATGCCGCCGTCCATCCTAATCAACCCCTTTATCTCTATTGTTGTCCAGGGGTGCTGTCTGAGAGTTAAGTATTCATTCAAGCTTATTTTTCTGAGAAACAAAAATTAAACAATGTATCAAAACTTGAAAACATTGATTCAATTCACAGAACATCTTGGTCAAGCCGGCAAGTTTCTTCAAACGATTTAAAAAAAAAGCTTTATTACTTCCTCAAAAAATGTACTTATTTGCAAAGGTTTTAACATGTTTATTTTAAGTGTGTTGCACTAAGAGTATTTGATGTTTTAAGTGAGGTAGATTGAAAAAATAAAATTTCTATATCTACTAAATTTGATTAATCAATCATAACAAAGTACATACTACTACTATTTTAATATAACATAGACATACAAAATAGTTTAAGGTTATTGAACATGGTGGTTTAGCAAATGCACTATTAAATCATTAGAAAATAGCAAAACAAGTTCACATCTTATCTACAAGGTGGCTCAGCGAGTGACTTCTCGTTGCTGACATCCACAGTAATCTGAACAATTTGTTTTAAAAAATACATCTATCTATATATCCCTATCTAGCTCGCTAGATAGCTATCTCAGATAGATGGATATAAATTTATCTATCATAGATAGATAGATAGATAGATAGATAGATAGATAGATAGATAGATAGATAGATAGATAGATAGATAGATAGATATAGATTTATCTATCATAGATAGATAGATAAATAGACAGATAGATAGATAGATAGATAGATAGATAGATAGATAGATAGATAGATAGATAGATAGATAGATAGATAGATAGATAGATAGATAGATAGATAGATAGATAGATAGATAGATAGATAGATAGATAGATAGAGATTTATCTATCATAGATAGATAGATAGATAGATAGACAGACAGACAGACAGACAGACAGACAGACAGACAGACAGACAGACAGACAGACAGACAGACAGACAGACAGACAGACAGACAGACAGACAGATAGATAGATAGATAGATAGATAGATAGATAGATAGATAGATAGATAGATAGATAGATAGATAGATAGATAGATAGATAGATAGATAGATAGATAGTTAGTTTTGGAAAACCAATAGGTCTTGACTAACACCAGACCTATAATTGGAAGCCTCAGTGTATCTGACTCGGATTCTAATGTGATGTGCAGTTTACTGTGGATGGGTAGACGGAAGGGGCACAATTATGCAAGAGTCAGTCAGGGCTGTCTTCTCATCCTCCTCTGCTCGACACTCAAAGGAATGTTCAACAGAAAAGGGAAAAATGAGGGTTGACGAGTTTGAGAAAGAAAGGAACAGGCACATAATTGGTCATGTGACCGAAGAAGAGGTTTTAGACTATGGCCTGTGCAACACAATGGAGTAAAAATCCCCTGTGAATGAAATGGTGCACAAACTTATCAAAACGGAGTCAACCCAATCTTTTCTTCGATTCATTTGTTCTGCAAGGAGGGTTATGAGATTCAGGTATTGTCAATGGATGTCATTGTCACTGGATGAACAATTTACAGTATTTAATCGAGATTACATGAAGCTCAGGACTGCTCAAGTCTCCATACTCAAGGTGCTGTCTGGAATATCATGTTAATCAGGACACTTGTTAGCCGATTGCAGAGGAAGGACCCGCGCCGCTGCTTATTTTGTCTCTGGGCTGCTTGCTGCTGTTTTGCCCCATTGCCTGGTGCTCCGTGTCCTGCCTGCTGTCTCCCCCGCCGCCGCTGCCTACAATCACCTTAGGCGCGGCCGCTGTGCGGGGAGACTACCTGGCCCAGAAGCCCCTGCACAAACATCGTGGGACACGCCCCCTTCGCGCCTGGTGGAGCTTAAAAATTAGGCTGACCTCCGGCTGAGTGGGACACTTGTTTGCCGATTGCAGAGGAAGGACCCGCGCCGCTTCTTATTTTGTCTCTGGGCTGCTTGCTGTTGTTTTTCCCGGTTGCCTGGTGCTCCGTGTCCTGCCTGCTGTCTCCCCCGCCTCCGCTGCCTACAAACACCTTACGCGCAGCCGCTGTGCAGGGAGACTACCTGGCCCAGATGCCCCTGCACAAACATCGTGGGACACGCCCCCTTCGCGCCTGGTGGCGCTTAAAAATTAGGCTGACCTCCGGCTGAGTGGGACACTTGTTAGCCGATTGCAGTGGAAGGACCCGCGCCGCTGCTTATTTTGTCTCTGGGCTGCTTGCTGTTGTTTTGCACCGTTGCCTGCTGCTCCGTGTCCTGCCTGCTGTCTCCCCCGCCGCCGCTGCCTACAAACACCTTACGCGCAGCCGCTGTGCGGGGAGACTACCTGGCCCAGAAGCCCCTGCACAAACATCGTGGGACACGCCCCCTTCGCGCCTGGTGGCGCTTAAAAATTAGGCTGACCTCCGGCTGAGTGGGACACTTGTTAGCCGATTGCAGTGGAAGGACCCGCGCCGCTGCTTATTTTGTCTCTGGGCTGCTCGCTGTTGTTTTGCACCGTTGCCTGCTGCTCCGTGTCCTGCCTGCTGTCTCCCCCGCCGCCGCTGCCTACAAACACCTTAGGCGCGGCCGCTGTGCGGGGAGACTACCTGGCCTAGAAGCCCCTGCACAAACATCGTGGGACACACCCCCTTCGCGCCTGGTGGCGCTTAAAAATCAGGCTGACCTCCCGCCTCGCGGGACGCGCGCGGGCGGCGCCGGGAGAAGCCCAGGACAAGGGCGGGACCGTTTCTGGCCGTTAGTGGCCGTGTGAGGCTGGGCTGGGCCACCCCTCTTGGTTCTTTGTATTCGTACTTTGGTTACTTGCTACCTGTTATTTCAAATCAGGGTTTTTGCTTGTGTAATATCAGCGGTAAAAGGCTATAAAAGGCTATAAAAGTTACATATTTATTGTTTATAGTGTTACATGCAGTCTGATATCATATCATAAGGATAAGGAATGGGGAAGCGCAACCCTGTAATACCTGTCCCTGCTCCAGTCCCAAAGCAAAAAGAAGTTATAAAACCCCAGCTCCCTAGTTTAACCGCTATAGATCGCATGCTCCAAAAAACTATAGGGGTGGTGGTCAATGCCATCGAAAGCACTGAGCGTCGTCTCTCGCTTCCTGATGGCTCTGTGCCCCCCTTACTCCCTGCGAATGTATCGTTGTTCTCTACCAATTCCCAGGACTCGTTACTGGCACCGTCCTTTGTTGCTCTTCCAGGTGGTGGCTATCCCCTGATGTTACAAAATTTAACCCCCACGGCGGTCAACTCATCCACAGAGACTCCCCCTTCCTTTGTTAGACTATCGTTGACCCCTCCCATTTTACAAATCCAGGCTACTGTTGATTCTTCGTCTCAGGTTGGGCTTCTTATCGATAATGGGAGTTGTAATACGCCTGTTAATACTAGTTCAGCTTCTGATTCGCAGTCAAGCGTAAGCAGTGATAGTCCTAGTGTAAGAACTAGAGGGCAGATGGCTAGGCGTAAGTCTAAATATGCTGCTAAAGATTGTCCAACTGCAAGAAGCTGTAAGGGGCTAACGGAGGGAACCAAGAAAAAGAAAGCGCCCGTTAGAAATTGTGCAATAAGGGGCAAGATTACTGAGAACAATGCAGCTAGGGATGCTGCGGCTGTTACTGAGGCCCAAGGTCTATTTCTTGATGCATGCTCTCAGGAAAGAATAGAGACTCCCCTGGGTAAATCCCTTGATATCCAGGAATGCAACGATCTTGCTAGTGGCAATACCATCTTGCCGTGCCCCCCCCCCTCCATTTCTGAGAGGGACATGCCCCCGATTGCTTGCATTGAGCATATCCTGAAGTCTTTTATCTTGCCTTTGACTGAGAGGTTGAAAGAGCTAACAGCAAGACTTGACCGCTTTGAGCAGGGAACTTTGGACAACTTTTTTTCCATAAAGGCCTTAATCAAGCTACATTCTAAAAATAGCCTAGGAGTAGATGCTCAGAAACAATCTTCACTGGTAGCCCCTTCTGAAGTGGCCAAATGCTTATCCATAAAGCTGGATGGCGCCTTAGAGACCCCGAGAGGAACTAATCCCCCGGAGAGAACGGCGCCAACGAGCAAAGCTCCAGCGATCGCCATAAAATCAAATAAGGCTAGTAATCCAATCTAAAGGGGATAAGGGGACACGTGATAGCGCACCTACCCAGGTGCAGAAGGACAAACAGAATTGTAGTAATATAGAGAGATAAGGCAATGATCAATCTTCAAATCTTGACCTAGCTCATAGTAGAGAAACTAACCCTCCATGTACTAATTTGCCTCCAGCTTGTATGCCCTATGTAGCTGTATTGGTAGGAGTCCCTTGTTTAAAGCAGGGAAAAACGGAATCACACACTGAACTTAAAAATAAAGCTACATTTTGGCTAAACAATAACAGGCCACTTCCGAGGGGCTTAGATGGCAGGATTATTCTTGTTAGACGAGTTAGCTGGGTGGGAAGAAGGACCAAGGACATCCAAGGGGATTGTATCCTAGTTAATTTTAAAGACAGCAGAGTATCAAGGACTATTTGTAGCCAGCAGAACATGCATGGTGAGGGTGGAATTAGCACCCGGGACTTGGGGTACTTTTACCCGCGGCCACTAAGCTGGTATCAGAGACAGAGCATTGGCAACCAACTGTGGGGAGGGCAAGTTGATAACTTTGGATTCTACCCAAACCCTGCTTTTGTTAGAGGAGATATTCACCTCGGAAACAATACCAGGTATTGACGGAGAGACTACTTGCCTTTGAATCTCTTGTCAGCCCCAGATGATAGCAGAAGGCCCAAAGGGTGCAGGTCCCCAATTACTTCTCCTGGGATTTCTCCTAAACACCTGTTTTCAGCCCAACCTGAGGTAATTTATAGGGGGGATAGACTCGAGTTAGCATCTCGAGTGGAGGCAACCAGTAATTGCATAGCAATTGTGGGGGAGTGTGTTAATAATTCTCCCTCCGGATTTGGTTTATCGCATTGTAACAATATATCTGTTACCCCACTGGGGACTTCCATCTTTCCAGCAGCTACTTCTGTCCGGAAGAGCAAGGTTTCTCCATCGCATGCTCTTCCGTCATTATTTATGGCAATTGATTCTGGAGGTGAATCACCAACACCACTTAGTGATCACTTTATCTGTCTGCAGGATAAGGTGGAGGCTGTTGGGCCCGATCTGAGGATTATGAGCTGGAACATAGCAGGAATTGCCAGGGAAACAGCTCTTCCAGACTGGAATACCCAGGTGGAGTCTTACACTATATGTATTTTTCAGGAAACATGGAGCCTTGAACCTCACTATAAGGTCGGCTATTCAACGTATTTTTTACCTGCAGTTTTGCCACCATCGGGGAGGAGTCGGCCTTCGGGGGGCCTCCTCATATGGGTGAGCATTTCCTTGGGCTGCAGCATCACCCAAAAACATAGTATCTCACCTGATATCCTTAGGATTTCACTGAGAGGATTAGGCAGCGGGAGGTCTCTTGACATATTTAATGTATATGCCAGGGGCACCAAAGGTAGCTCTTTATCCCCCACAGTAGCACTGCTGGAAAAAGCTCTTGGTGATACCTGTGATGGTACACAAGCATTGATCGCGGGGGACTTTAACTGTACGTTTGAGCCCCTTGCGGCTGAAGACATCCTAGATGTCACTGAGGATGATTCCAAGAGGGGTATACCTATACTAGCGATCCAACCAATTAAAAGATGGACACAGAGGGCGATTCAGTTGAACGCTATGACCCTGGAGTATGGCTTACGAGCACGAAATGGCAGAACTACTTCAGATCCTTTGGGCGCCCACACATACAATAGGGCGAATCACACGTCTAGGATTGATTACATTCTGCTTGACTTATCTCTTTGGCGATTTGTCCTAGATATGGTAGTAATACCCACTGTAGACAGCGATCACAACTTCCTGTCTTTAACCCTAAAGCATCTATGGGTAAAACAAAATAGCTTAGCTTCACCGTGCAACCTAAAGTCCACATCTATAATTATCCCATCTAATTGTGGAAGGTGCCTCAAATGGCGCAAAGTTGCCCTAGATGAGGCAAAAGTTCGCGTTATAGGACAACTTGTGGATGCCACGCTAAGTGAGATGGAGATGTACTCTTTAGAACATTCTGATCCCTCTAGAGTTACGTCATTGTTCCAGGAGACCCTAAAATCGGTAGGTAATCAATTTGTGGCGCATACCCATGGGGGTAGGGCAACAGGGCGCCAGAGGTCCAATGTGAAGCAGGGATGGTTCAAATGTAGACAGAAGAAATCTGCCCTAATTGAGGCTGTCAAGGTGAAGTTACAACCCCTGATCCAGCAAGCCAGGAGAGAATATAATTGGGTGGTTGCAGAAGCCAAAAAAGAGTGGGAGGATGCATATTGGCATACACTTAGAGAGGCCAGTGCTGGGCGGGATGCAGGTCGCTTTTGGAGCGCTATAAGGGCAAGGAACAGGCCTAATAGCGAACTTATTACTTGTAATATTACTGGGCAGACCTGGTTTGATCATTTTTCAAGTCTGTATTCTTGTCAGCTAGGAACCGCTATTACTTCCGTTCCTTGCAGCTCCCTAATACTACCTGGAGAAAACCCCTTATTCCCATTTACAGTTAAGGAGGTTGAACACGCGATTAGCTGCATTGTCCCCCAAAAGGCAGCTGGCCCTGATGGCATCCCTGGGGATTTGCTTCGGTCCAATCTGCCGGAATGGGGGAAGCTTATTCATACCCTACTCACTGCAATTGATAAAGGTGCCGCTATCCCCGAATCCTGGAAGGGGGCTGAGGTCGTCCCCATTTTTAAAAAGGGCCAGAGGGAGGACCCAGCCAATTATCGCCCTATAAGCTTATTAGACTCGACCCAGAAGGTTGTGGGGAAGGTGCTGCTTGAGAGAATCCTTCAATGGGCTAATGATAATGAGGTTCTCTCTGATTATCAAGCGGGTTTTAGGGCTGGCACCGGCACTACAGAGCAGGCTTTCAGGTTATTGTTGATTTACTGGAAAGTGGTTGTCATAGGCAAAGGCAGTCTTTATCTTGCATTCATTGACTTAAAGACTGCCTTTGATCTTGTGCCCAGAGGACAACTATAGAGTGTGCTGGCAGACATGGGGATTCCGCCTAATATCTTGTCTATTCTAGTGAGGCTACATGAAGGTAACTTCACGCAAGTGAGGTGGGGCACCGAGGGGCAGAAAACGAATAGGATACCGGTGGGGAGAGGGGTCCGCCAGGGATGTGTTCTTGCTCCAACCCTTTTCTCACTATATGTGAATGGGGTTGTTGAGCATCTACTCGGAAAACCATCAGATGCACCATCCCTGGCAGGGGAGCGAATCCCCACCCTCTTATTCGCCGATGACACGCTCCTAATATCAAAGACTCCGGTAGGCCTCCAAGACCTCCTAGATAATTTTCAGGCCTTTTGCGACCAACGTGGCCTTGTTATAAATACTGACAAGACCAAGTTTCTAGTGCTAAATCCCCCGAAAAATCTTGGGCGATCCCCCGTACTTAACAATGTATCCCTGGAGAGGGTCACTGTATTCAATTATTTAGGTATCCGTATCTCAGATACCATGCAGTGGACCCCTCATCTCCATAAAATGCTGCTAAAACATAAGAGGGTTACAGGGGCGCTGTATAAGGAGCAGCGATCTGCCACGACCCGACCTATTGCACCTGTTATTGACATTTATAAGGCTAAGGGTGTTAGTTCTGCCCTCTACGGTGCAGTGCTTTGGGGCACATCTAACACAGATTTACTGACAAGGTCTGAGAATAAATTTTTGAGGGGCATTATGTCACTTCCGCAGAGTACCCCAATGATACCCCTGTTGCTTGACCTAGGTTGCCAACCCATCAATGATCTGGCAAAACTCCGGCCGTTGCTTCTATGGGCTAGACTGTGGCGAGTCCCAGAACTTGCTAAGTATGCGAAGGGCCTAGCGGAAGTAATGTCAATGGTGGGATGGCATAAAATAAAATGGCTTAAAGATGTTAAACATCTCCTTGGTAAGCTAGGTCTTAGTGAAGCCTGGGATAGTCGGTCCTCTCCCCCGAAAGCGACTATAAAGACCCTCTATTGGAACTGGGTTACCAATAGAGTTAGTACTGACTCAACTCTTGGCAGGCTAACGGAAGAGTTCCTAAGACATAAGGATGTTCCATCTCGGGAACTCTACCTAGATCTGGTATGGAAATCTCATGATAGGGCCCTATATTTTAGATTTAGGGTAGGGTCTCTCCCAGTGCGCGCCTTAACTGCCCATTGGAAGCCCCGGTCCCAGACAACTCTTTTTTGTCCCTTTTGTCAAATTAGTGTAGAGACTGTACCGCATATTCTGTTTGTCTGTCCGGCCTATGTGCGTCCAAGGCAAGCGTGGCTCAAACCTATATGTCGGTGTATGGGCACTAGGCACTCAAGTGAGGCACTCCGTATTCTAACATCGGACACCCGGACATTGTACGTTTGTGGTCTTTCAAAATTTTTATCGTGGACATGGTCCATTAGAGCCAAAAGGCTAGCATCTAATGTTTAATTTGCTTTTTAATTGAAGGATCAACCTCAAATCTTAAATTTGTAACTTTGTTTTTATTCTCCTTGATACTTAAAGAATATAAAGAGAGAGAAGGAAGGAAAGAAGGGGAAGAAGGGAAGAAGAAGAAAAAGAAAAAAAGAAAAAGGATTTTTTTTTCCTTCTAAAAATGTTTTGGAAAAAATGTCTAAAACTAATGGTTAATTTAAATTTGTTTTTGTATAAATGTCTTTTTGTATTAATGTGATGCTTTTAGGATTTGATTTATCGAAATAAAGCCTTTGAATGGAATGGTTAATCAGACTACACACTTAATTACAGAGATTCTGGCACAGCAAGCTCTCCATGTGTTGGATGTGAGATCTGCACTGAAGTGTTACAGTGAGATCACTAATTATGTCAGATGATCAACACAACTGTTGGCCTCCAGTGCTGAAGGCAACATATGGAAAACAAGCAGCTGATCTGTAAGTGGATTGAGGAATGCATCCTCCTGTGTTAAAGTGATCCCAGTGCTCCTGGTGCTTCTAGAGCCCACTCTGTAAGTGGTGCGGCCGCTGCTGCAGATCCTGTTCAGAAGGCCCTTCTTACTGGGATTGGCAAGGCTGCTACTTGGAGGTCCTTGCCTGCGTTTTGTTCCCAATATTGCTTGGATTTGGACATAAGATTGAATGCTCAAATGGGTCACATATCCCTCTTGATTCATTGCAGTGTTTCCTCCCAGGATGAGTATTTCTGTAAAACCTGTTCTAAGTTAATGAATCGAGGGAAAATTCTTTGCTGAAGAATTCCTGACCACAGGCCACATTTTTTCCTGAGGCTGCATAAAGTGACTCTATGTCGGAATTACGCATGCGCTTAGAACTGTATGACTTTTTAACGCTGTTATTAGTACGAACGCGTCGTAACTACGCATTCCTTTTGCATGCAAGTTGTTACAATGACTTGCACTAGGGGGGCGCTAGACTTTGAATTAGTATAATTTACTAATCTAACCCCAGTGTGCGCATCAGTAGGGAAGGTGTTGGATTTTAAATCTAACACCTCTGGACCAATGCGCCCTCTAAAGCAAGTCGTTGTAATGACTCGCGTGCTAAACAAATGTGTGTTAATGAAACGTTTGTTCAATTGCCGGCGCTGTAAAGGCACAGCGTGATTCTGGCGTCATGCTAAAGGCTGTTTCCCGATGAAAGCACCATATCACATGGATTTGTGAAGCAGAAGCCCTCGACCCCATCTCGGTGTCCACTGTGACGTAAAGTAAGCCAGTCATCTTATGATCAGTAAACTTCAAACACTTTACTAAGCATGAATTTGGAGGCACAATATTGACTTCTCTCTCCCTAGATTTGCCTCTACTTTCGTAATCTTTTGTTGATAGCTTCAGGTCTTTTCTTTCCCTTTGGTCTGTACTTCATCACCTGCATCTCTCATTTCAGGATGTGTCTGTTGCTAAAACGGCTTTGCTTTTCTCCACATCATTAACAATCACAGTGGTGTGCTGGACGAACACTAGAGCCAAGCACACACAGTGAGATATAGCTTACAGTGTGCACACGATGAGAGAGGCGCACTGCAACCACTGCACAGGTGCATATGGAAGTCTCTTAGGCAGTGTCCATTCTTCCTTCTCACAGATCTACCTTCAGCTTGTACAGGGTGCAGCATGGGCTACTGCACCACATTGAGCCATTCTCTGCATCACTATGAGAGGTGCAGCACTGGGAAGCATAGTACCATGTTAAGCAGCACTGCATGATACTAGACAGCAGTGTGTCATGTGGAAAAGCACTATATAATATTAAGCGCCATTATTTCATATAGGTTGTTACTTTGGTGTATTGTTAAGGCAGCTCTGTGATACATATTTATTAATGCATATTTAAGATCTGACATAAAATGTGTGAAAGCTATTTCATTCTTTAGCTCTAAATTGCAAAAAATTGTGAGGCGATTTCCATGGATGTGCTCAAATTCTCCTTTCTGCAACTATGCCTTGAACTATCCATGTTTTGTCCTCCTATTCCCCATTCCATTTTTCCTATCTCACTTCATACCTCTTCTACCTAAACATTTCAAAAGGGGAGCACTTTGGAAAGTAAAACAATGTACCTGTGATGTGAACCTGTAGGATCTACTTATCCTGCCTACTCGAAATGTTACTACTCCCTACACTACTACCTTTACTAGGACCAAATCTGAAGATCCATCCCTCCTGGATGACCCTAGGATCAAGAAGATTGCAGCAAAGTACAAGAACAAATCTGCCCAGGCACCTGGTGAAAGCGACGTTCATTTAGACTGATGGCTCTAAAAGGTCAAATCTATTGGTCCTTGAATCCTTCTACTTTTCTCAAACTGCTCCATATTTCTCTCTGTAACCTTTCATGCAATAACTTTCTTACTTTCCGTCTTCATGGCTGTTTCTGTTCTGCCTGCATATGTAGTTACATCATTGACCCTGGAGATGTGTTTGGAATAATGTATATACATTCAGAATGATGCCCCGGGTTGACTCATCTCGTCTTTTGCAACAGTCTACTAAACACCGTAAGACATTTAATTCTGCATTTCCAGCTTCACAGGAGCCTTTCTGAACACTACACCATTCCTTGACCATTGCACACTTTTTGAGGTGCATCTTGTGAATTTTCAAACTCTTATTTATTTTACTTTTATTTAATTACCTATGATCCCAATTAATGCTCACTCTTCACCTCCAAACGCACCAGGACCCTGGGGATCTTTGATCGTCCTGTCTGGACTGCACACGTCTGTGAGGATTACATTAGTTATTGTATCCCTGCTGCCAAATACCTCAGACGCTGGCTGACCTTTGCATAGTAATAGCAGATGAGAGTCATTCCATGCGTATTCCCATTAGAACTACATCGGTACTGGGATAATGGGATCTGCGGCTTTGGTATGATAGTCTCAAAGTTAAGTTGCCTTCATCTCAGTTGGTTCCAGGGCCTGCATTGAGAGATTCTACTTTCTCTGCTAAGAAACAAAGAAGGCACAAAGAAAGAAAGGAAACAAAATAGGAGGAGCGAAACTAGGTACTGGATACATTGCCTGTTCCAGACACTACAACTCGACCTGTGTATGAAACACAGGTGCAGTTGCCGGTTGTTCAGTACTGTTACTATGGGTTGTTCCCCAGTTTTTGCTTTTTCCTCTACTGATTCCCTATCTATTTCGGATTCAGATGAAGAGTATACTGCATCAGATTTGTTGTGCTATTTTTTTTTAATTATAGATATTTGACACTCCAAGGGGGAGGGGTATGACAATTTGCCCTCACTTTATTTCAGGTATCATATCTAATTTAAGGACAAAGTCCAGATCCCTAATCCTTTTACTCCTCTGGACATGCCATTTGAGTCTTCTTAGACACCAAAATATTATCTATGCCTGTAATATCACAGTCTACTTACAACCGTCCTGCCTTTCCTTCTTGTTCTCCAGAATCTCCAAATCCTAAGAGTTGCTACTTCGATTCTTTTGCTAGAGGAACAGAGTTACTTTACTTATCTTGCCAGGAGCAAGAAATATCACAGATGCAGTAATGACATCTACTATGTGAACATTTAATAGATGCTCTAAGAGAGTGTGATCCTGCAACAGAACATGTTTCTCAGGCGAATGAAGATGAATCATGCCCAAAGATGCCAAGAAAAGCTATGGATTCCCAGGATCTGAGGTTGATGAAGAACGATTAAATCCATAGTACAAGGGTCCATCTTTGAACCTTCAGAGGTCCCCACTGCTTTTTACCTAGGTTTACATTATAGAAATATCAAATACAGACATATGTCTTTACAGCTTCCAAGTTTACAAACACCCTGGTTGAGCCTGGAATCCTTTTCAATCAAATAATTTCTGTGGGGGTGGAATAGGCCTCATTTCGAGCCACCCAAACACAAAGTATCCAAGAATGAGACCTATATTATCATGAACAGTTGCTATTACAGTCTGCTGTGGTAACAGTTGGTCTGGGAAAATACAAAGGTCCAGTGCATCAACCTTTTCTAAACAAAGGCGTGGGCTTTCCAGGACCAGAAGTGCTAGTGGGCAGCTTGCACCTTGATCAGGATTTCATAAAACAAAACCTACCAGCAACCTGATGCAGGAATACCAGTCCAGTGCAGCCAACAGGTTGTTATAATGTAATGTAAATGAGCAGCATGTGTCTATACTTTGGAACACAACATAATTTGGCCAAACGTTAACTCGCTGAGTCGGACGTTTTCAAAACCTATGCACTATAAGGGCATTGATCAGTGCTGCCCTGAACCTCATTGTCTCAAGCAAAATGACTGGCAAGTGCCCCTGTAAGCTGGTATTAAGCAAATGGAAGACCCACTCAACCTTGAATAGTCTATTATTATTGAGAAAGAGATTGTGAATGAGAGAATGTGGAAAGAGCATGAGGAAGAAATGAAGAGAGAATGAGGAGGGAATTATAGAGAGAAAGAGAGGGTGACTGTGTGTGCAATATTTGCAAATATGATAGATCCAACTGAGAAATATTGCGCTTGAAACTGATCTACTACAAACCGACAGACAAGAGATCTGCAGGCAGATTCCAGCAATGCTGGCAAGGAAGACTGATTTCTATATGTATTTATTTTCCTTTCATTGTAATGTAAGACAATATTCAATGCATGTGAATTGGGTAAGTGAGAAAACGAAAGCAGGCTAGAATTGCAGGTCACTATTCATAGGTTTTTGTGTCAATTTGCTTTTTCTATTATACACCTCCAAACTGAGTGTCTTGGAACTCTGAAAATCATAAGAAGTGATAAGGATGTATGAGCTGTGTACCAAGACGATTTTTATGACCCGAGACTGTGTTATGCATCACAATTAGCCAACACCTGGAGTTTGGCGACATGAGAAAGAAGTATTTTATTTTAATCTTTTCCCTTACGTATCATTTTGCTATTCCCAAGTATACCTTTCTAATATAGGTTATCTTGGAACAGTTATGCAGGATGTGCTTTCGTTGCATGCAAGCATACCCCCAATTCACAAGTCTTGGAGTCATCAACTCTTTTCTAGCTTGATCCTGTATGTAGTAAGGGCAGGCACAAGAGTTAGAAGACACAGATCCTGTGAGTTTCGGAAGCAGGTGAAACTTTTAATTTAAAAGTATTCTTTTGTTTTATTGTAGGTGTTACTGCGGTTCTGTCATATGTGTTCAGTGCATTGCCCAGTGTGGTTTTCCCTGTGTTGGTCTAATTGTGCACTGTGTAGACAGCGTTTGTATTGCACGTTACTATATAAACATGCTTATTTTTGTGCCACATTGTATTTTCACAGAACTTGTAGTTGTTTTTGCATTCTGTTCTTTCCTGGGATTTAGTCTGAACACAGTAGACAAGGTCAAACAGCAATGTCCTTTGTTATTTTGTTCTGGTCAGGTGCTAGCATCTAGACACAACACATGAGTGCAGATGTTGTTTGTGAGCATATGAGCCTGGTCATATAAGTATGCACATTGATGTAACATGCATAGAGAGAGAGACTTTCTGAGAGGCGATCACAGCTATACCTGAGATTTAGAACGTCCACCAGTGTATCCTAAGGTACGTGGTCCGCTACTAATCTCAGAGATCTTTATTGAATAATCATTCCGTAGAAGGGGAGGGGGTTTGGCTAATCTGTCTTATAACATGGCAGGGCTTTTAATACTATATGGTTTACTGACTATGCTGACTGTATTTTGTTAAGCATTTGTTTTTTGATTGTGGCACGAATTCTGCATTCTAGAACATGATAGTTTAAATAAACATTTCAAACTTCCTTTGTGTCTCTGTTATATCGTATTGAGTACAAGTGTGAGAGCGAAAGGGGGAGTCCAGTTACCGCGATCCCTGAGAGGGACGGCAGTGTAGTGTTCTGGGGTGTCAATTCACTTGTTTCTCTAGATATGGTTAGGAGGGCAAGTGAGACACTATTGCTAGTCGGACTCGGGATCATGGTTACTGAGGTGGTATGGTGACTCAGGATCCTACTTGCTGAGGTTCTATAGTCCCAAGCATAGTTCTGTTTCTGAGCAGAATCCCTGCAACACTTCCAAATTCAGAGAAATGTCATTGTAATTTCCAAATCAGTCACTCCATGTCTCAGCAAGGAAAACTTTCAGGCGAGGTGCAACACTTGGGCTGTACCGCTATGTTAGGTTTCAGCTGTAAAATGAGGTGTGCGTTTCAGATTAATAGAGCTTCTGTTTTATGGAGAGGGTGAAAGAATAGTCAGATAACCTAAATCTGATCTATTGTATTTTGTCATTGTTGGACTTGACCCTCCTGCATGCAACTTGCTGCTTTCACTCCTGTTTTCTGAACCCGTTTTTGCTGGTGTTTAGGATTTTGTGCACTTTACGGCCACTAAGCAGTGCTAAAGAGCTTGTGCTTTCTCTTTACAACATAGTGAAATTGGCTTACACCCAATTGGCATTTTAATTTCCTTATAAGTCCTTGGTAAAGTGGTACAACATATACCCAAGGCCTGTAAATAAACTGTTACTAGTGGGCCTGCAGCACTAATTGTGCAACCCACTCCAGTATCTCTTTAAAACATGCCTCAGGTCTGCTATTGCTGCCTGTTGCAGTTTTAACCTGCCAATTTGACTAGCCAAGCGTAAACCTTACTTTTGCTGATAAGATATGGCACCCTTAGGGTGGGTCTTAAACCGTCCTTAGGGCAGGGTGCAGTGTATTTAAAAGGTTAGACATGTACTTTTAAGGTTTATGTGTTCTGGTAGTGTTCAGTTCAGTTTGATTGTATTGTATTGTGTCAACAGAAAAATCCTTACAAATGTTTTCCATTCAAATAAGGAGTCCTTCTCAGCAGTACCTATCCAAAAAATGAAAATACTTCCTACTTAGACTAAAAAAGATAACATACCTCAAGGAAACACCGTATTGCAATATAGCTAAAATCACACAAACCTACAATGAAGTACCTGATAAGAAATACTTTGTTCAAATGTTAAAACGGGCAAAAAAGGGTAATTGCACTGACAATGAGATTGAGAGGTGAATGATGTACAATATGGACAATAATAAAGTGGCAAGTGTAGTAATCAAATTTAAAACTGGATACTATCCACCAGCTAGTTTAGGCCATATAGTATAAAGTGCTAACAGTTATAAAGTGCCTAAAATAGTAAACTACAAACTGCTATAGGACACCGTTCATACTCCTGTAGGGAAAGAGGTAGTGTACAAAATTACACTCGCAGGTCAATCACAGTTAAACGTTCGGTGTTGGTACTAAGTAAATGTGAACAATTGCATGCAGTGTTACCAACAGCAGTGGTAGTGAAAAACTCACAAATGCGTTTTTCACAACGGCAGGTCATACCTCTCACTTAGGATAACATTGGGTTACCTTATTTCATCTAATACGTGCTAACTGTTGATTTGGAACATGTAGAAGTGTCAAGATTTGTCTCAAATAAATGGTCATCAGAATCCTCTTTAATGGTAAAGACGGATATTAAGTCACAATTCTGAAAATACCACTTTTAGAAAGTTGACCTTTTCTTGTCCTAACCATTTGGTGCCTAGGGCCTGGGTCACATGACTGGTTGCATTTAGCAGTTTGCCTTTGTGTACTCCTACCAGACAGAGACACAAATGGGACCAGATGTTGGCAGGCAACCTACCAGGATGGTAGGGGCAAAGCTGGTCTCCGCCTCACTTTCATTTCAAAGGAGCTGCCGCAGCACACTCACAGAGAATTTGACACCAGCATTTTGTCACCCTAGACCTCTTCAAGCCTGGGTGGGGGAAGGTGCAGTTTCCATAGCCAGGTGGCAGGAATGCCTAGAAGATTCCCCCACTTCAAGGGCTGGCATCAGATATAAATACAGGACCCTAAGACCAACTCTTCAGTACACTCCTTGACCTGTGATGGACACTCAGAAGGACTACCTTATATTTGAGAGGACTTCTCTGCTGCTTGAGGCCTGCTTTGTACCTCAGAGGACATCTCTCGTAGCAACCAGGGCATGGTCAGGCAAGAACCTATTGTTTAAGTTGGAAATGGTGCTGGTGCTGATTACAAGAGTAACACGTAATTACTCAATTCCTCCAATTCCACCAGGGGAACTAAAAATTCTGCTTACCCCAAGTGCTAATGGAACCCAAAACCTGGTACTTAAAAAAAATTCCACAAAAAAGTGCCAGAAGAATCGACAGAACATTGGGACCTACCTGTTTGCTGATTTGTCCAAGGAGTATCGCTGGTCAGTGTTGGACATGGCCCTTTTGACAGGTTCACCCCTAAACTTTTTGCATTTATCCTGGCCTTTTTCCCTATGTAGTGTTAGTAGTTTTAGGCCTCTAGGCACTTTAGCACTGTGTCCCAGTGTAAAGTGCGTGAGCTCTGTGTTACATTTAGTGAGACTGGCCTGCCCTCCCATAGGAATGCATGGGGGATATGTGTGTCCATGGTAGTTCCTGAGGTGAGAGGAGAGCAGGGGCAAGTTTGGTATGTGCGAACTCGTGAGAATAAATGCTGCGCAATGGTGTGCGCAGATTTATTGTGACTTGTGGAGAAGTGCCACTTCTAGAAGTTGGCATTTCTGTGTGCTGTGTGATGTGAATTGCATGTCTGGCTTGTGATTGACAGGAGCTGAAAGGGCTGGGGAATTCCAGGAGCCATGGTGAGTCTGCCCGGTGGTGAATGGAGAGATCTGCATGTAGATGGGAGGGAGGAGTTGCACCTGGGACCTGAATGGGGCTGGGCCTTCCCTTCACAATGCTGGCTCCACCTCCTGTGGTGCGTCTGATGTCCCTGGCCTGTCCTGTGAATAGAGAGGGGAGCTGAGCAAAACAAAGTGCTCCTGAACCAGTTGTATCTGGTTCTCCCCTTGCCCTACAGTTGCAGAACAAAGGAAAATGCTGTATATAAGAAGGGGCTGTGACCCCATGAAAATGTTCTTGTTCTGGACTTGAATCTACCAGGGGCATGCTGCTGCTGGGGCTCAGGGGAAGGCTTACCTCCCTGGGCCCTGCCCTGCCCCTGGGTGCCTGGAGTACTTCTTTTGGGGGACCCTTCTGCCCTGCATTGCCCCTTGATCCCTAAAGGAACTCTTGCTGGACTTGCTCTTTTCTTTTTAGGAAGGACTGTCTTTCTGCAGCTAGGGCCTAGCACCTCGTGAGCGCTACGATTTATTTTGATTATCCCCCAGAGGAGCACAAGGGCTCCGCAGCGCTGAGCTGTCCTTCAAGGAGAGGGAATCCCCGGTGTCGGGATTCCCCCATGCTTCGTGATCTAGCGGGAGCCCACCCCGCTTCATGGCTATTTTGGCCGCGTTGGGCCAGGAGTAGTGGGTGCCGAGCCCGCGTCCTACATGACCAAGACCAAGAGATCACTGCCGCAGCCCGGGGAGAAGCGCCGCAGACTCGACACGGTAGCCGAGCAGCTTTGTCTGTAGGGGGGGCGGGGAACGCAGCTAATCTCGACCGGGGTTTCCGTGAGCCAAAGGAAGCCCCGCGTGTGCTGAGGAGGAGTGCTGCAGGTGGGAGCCCACCCCGCAGTGAGAGGCCCGTGGTCATGGAGGCAGAGTGGGCCCGAGGCACATTGTCGGTGCCTGCCCCCACCGCACAAGTGGAAGCGCCACCGGAAAGGAGGAAACCAGGAAGTCCAGCCTGTGCCGCCTAACTGGGGGCAGGGCCGACCTTGGTGACAGAGCCAGAGCCTCGCGGGCTCCAGTTCCGCATTCCTCACGGCCCGGGTGAACAGCAGTGAAGGCCGGAGAGGTTCCCCGTGCACCGAGAGAGAAGCTGCTCCAGGGCGGGACCAGGCGAGACAGGAGGTCGCCGCAGAGACGTCTCCGAGAGGAAGCCCAGTGAGTGAAGAGGGCTGGGGGGAAAAGGGGACCGAGGCACAAGTACCGGTGCCTACCCCCTGAGTGGCCCCACATGGCAGAGGGCTGCTCCATCGTGTGCATGTTTTGTTTCAGAGCCCGTGTGGCTCCAGCGGGGCATGGTGATTCGAAAGCGCCAGTGCGCTCCCTTGTGGGCAGATGTGTTTTTGAGCACCAGTGCGCTCCAACGCTTGGGTCATATTTACTTTAAAGGGCCACGACTGTTAAAAGGGCCAGAGGAGCCCGTGTTCTTTCCGTTTGCCCCCATCATTTTTTAGAATCTAAGGAAAATAGTGGTAAGGAGGAAAGAATAGAACAATATTTTTTGACAAAGGACACCTTTAATTATCCTTTCATATGTGTATAGATTCACATTTCATTTTCTTTGTTTTTTGCTGAGCATATATAAAAAAACATATAATTTACAAAACAACACCTCTGTACATATGACGAAACTAAGCTACTGTCCTAAAAAATAATTTCCAATTATGGATCCACCTTTCAATAGTGTGGACTACCCAGAGGGCATATACATTGCATAAGGAAATCAATATCTCCACAAATTCAAAGGCAATGCAAAGCTGTTGAATCCCCTCAAATTCCAATTATTTATGGTCCCTCTGCTCAACCAAACTGTCGACGTGGTCGCGTTTCAGCCAATTAATTCCTTTTGGCCTCTTCAGGACAAGAAAAACAGCAGCAATCTACATAAAAAGAAACATACTACAATAACATATAAATTACATAAACACCTCTATACTCGCCAGTATATATACAGGTCCTTATCCCCAATCAAGATGAGCATACCAAAAAGTCCCACCACAAGAAGAGAGGAACACCGAATAAAGTGAAGAAAAAATCATGTCTAAATCTTTCTGAATATATATGTGTGTGTACATCTCAAGACACTCCCTATATAAAAGAAAATAGTCCTTCCGATCCTTCTACCATCCAATATCACATATATACATTTAGAAGAATACAGTTGCTCTACAAGGAATCTATCACGGGCATATCTGGGAACCTATCCCCAAATGATTATAATACTCCACTTACCTTAGGCTGATTTCTCCACTCAGAATACCAAGCGCGAGTACAACGTACTCGAAAGGAGTGGGGCGCTGGGGGTCCAACCCCATTGCCATCTCTATAACAAAATATTATATTTCAAAAACGACTACACACCACTACATGAGTGCAAGGATAGAATTACCACCTAGGGCTACGTTCATCGTACCTTTTTAGAGAATCAATTAGGCCCCTTATTCGTGTTCAAAGATTAAGGAAATTCATCCGCTGTGGTTACACGCTGGTTCGTAACAAAACAAACAAAAGACAAAAACGGAAATACAGTATCAATCCAAAGATACTGCAGAGTCCAAGTGTATTTAACTCAATCACGTCTACTCGTCTTCTTATCTTACCTTACTTCTTTCCCCTTCCTTGGTGTCTATTCCGCATCTGTCGGTGCTCACTCTCTCGCTGCGCTAGTAAGTTCAGCGGAAAGCTATCGGCACCTTATTTCCTGGTATGGAAAGTAATGAGGGACTAAAAACCTCCACAGATAAAGAGGTAAAGAATCGGCCATATTGGAATGGGGCAGTTACAAAGGCCAACTGTTTTATCATCTCCTCTCTCACTTGGTTGTGTGTATCTAATACTTGTTATATAGTAACCAACAGAATCTAAAGGAAAATAAATTAACTTAAAGCAAATAATATAGTGAATCAAATAGAGAAAATAATATTCAAAATAGAGTAAATCAAAAAAAGTACCAACAAGTCATATACTGAATGAAATAAAAATGTATATTCGACGTAGAATAAATAAAAAAAAATGCCACCAAAATTATACACAGTGTATGAAGCGACAGAGGAGGGGAACCTGTAAACATAAAGGCTCACAATCTAACAACACCTATTAATATGCACATATATACAGTGTCTGTACACCTAGGGTATTTTCCAAACCAAATCTAATGCCTTTGCTATCCCTAAGCATAAGTGCTTAACCCTCATGTGAGGCTCCTACTGTATCAAAGCCCAAATTTCGTCCTTGTCGTAAAAGCCGTCAATTGCTGTGCGGTATTTCTCAATCAACCGTGCCTCCTGGCGATTCAGAGTATTTTGCAAAATAGCTTTATTCACAGGGCGCATAAATGCCAAGACGGTCCACCTGAATTCATCCTCATCATGCCCAAGTTCCAAAAAGTGCTGAACCAATGGGGCACCAGGGGTTTTGCACCGAATCCGTGGTTTGTGTTGTTGAATACGGAGTTTTACCGCTTGAGTTGTTTGGCCAATATATGTTTTTTTACACGGACATTCAATTGAATAAGTCACATTTTTTGAATTACAATTCGAAAAACCCAGTTGGACATGTTTTTCGTCGCCAATAGTTGTGAACTTGGAATCATTCGTTTGGGGACAAACCACACAACTCTGACATCTAAAGTGTCCCTGAACTGGTGGCAGTCCCAACATAGATCTAACATCAATTTTTGGCGCAGCTGGTCTAGAGGCCTTAACCAAGTACTCTCTCAAGTTTTTTCCTTTTTGGAAGGCAAACAGCGGTGTCGCCAACCCCAAGTGGTCAACCAACCGCCAATTTCTTTAAATGATCTGCCTCACTTTGTTTGCTTTAGGATTATATGTAAGCACGCAAGTAAGTTGGTCATTCTTTTCCTTGCTTCTTGGTGTTAGTAGGGTTTCCCGAGGTGTAAACCATGCTCGTTTAAGAGCATTCCTTACTATTTTCTTCGGGTACCCTCTGTTACATAGTTTAGTCCGCAAGATGGCCGCGTTGTCAAAATAGTCGCTTTTGTAAGAACAGTTACGACGGATTCTAAGGAATTGCCCATATGGCAAATTATCCTTAAGATGTCGTGGATGCCCTGAGCTGTATGCTAAGAGTGTGTTTCTGTCTGTGGGTTTTGTAAATAGGCTCACTTCTAGAGACCCTTCCTTATTTTTGACCCAAACATCAAGGAAATTGATTTTGATGTTACTTGCGTTTTTAGTAAATTTCAAGTCTTGTGTACGTGTATTGAGCCAATTATGGAAGGCTTCTAGGTCTCCTTTGTTTCCATTCCATATCAGAAAAATGTCGTCAATGAATCTGACCCATCTCGCTATATGTGCAAAGAATGGGCCAGTCTCATCGAAGATAAAAAGAGTCTCAAATTGGTCCATGACCAAATTGGCAATCTCCGGGGTGAAGCTACAACCCATAGCTACACCTTTTACTTGGAGGAACAGGTCATCTTTGAAATTGAAAAAGTTATTTTTTAAACATATTTTTGCCAAGGAAATCAAAAAGTCGGTTGGAACCTGATGTGGTCTGGGTCTCCTATCTAATACCAACGTCATAATCAAAAGTGCCTCATTTTTAGAGCCTAGGTGGCTCCAAAGTTTGGCACATTTGTGTTAAGGGCCACTGAAAGCCAATGCCGCATTTTAGTATTTACAGCTGCCCAGCAAGTAGTGGGCAGCGGCATCGTTTAGATCGCAATCCTTTGGGGGCATGTTGTTGAGTTAGGAGTGAGATGCACTCCTTTGCCCCATACTTTCCCAGCTGCCTAGCAAGTAGTGGGCAGCTGCAACGTTTAGGTTTTGCTCAGTGGCGCACCCTTGACTTTCGCTGCCAAGGAAGCAGCCCTAACTTTGTGGACACAGGGCATTTGAGCCCCTGTTTGAGATGGCCAGTTGGCCAGTTGGCCAGGGGATTGTTAGGTTTATAGGGTGCCAGGCCCTACTGTGATTTTGGGTGCTAGGAAATGTGATTCCTGTAGAATGATTTACGCACCTGTGTTGATACCTCTAAATTCACAAGTCTTGGAGTCATCAACTCTTTTCTAGCTTGATCCTGTATGTAGTAAGGGCAGGCACAAGAGTTAGAAGACACAGATCCTGTGAGTTTCGGAAGCAGGTGAAACTTTTAATTTAAAAGTATTCTTTTGTTTTATTGTAGGTGTTACTGCGGTTCTGTCATATGTGTTCAGTGCATTGCCCAGTGTGGTTTTCCCTGTGTTGGTCTAATTGTGCACTGTGTAGACAGCGTTTGTATTGCACGTTACTATATAAACATGCTTATTTTTGTGCCACATTGTATTTTCACAGAACTTGTAGTTGTTTTTGCATTCTGTTCTTTCCTGGGATTTAGTCTGAACACAGTAGACAAGGTCAAACAGCAATGTCCTTTGTTATTTTGTTCTGGTCAGGTGCTAGCATCTAGACACAACACATGAGTGCAGATGTTGTTTGTGAGCATATGAGCCTGGTCATATAAGTATGCACATTGATGTAACATGCATAGAGAGAGAGACTTTCTGAGAGGCGATCACAGCTATACCTGAGATTTAGAACGTCCACCAATGTATCCTAAGGTACGTGGTCCGCTACTAATCTCAGAGATCTTTATTGAATAATCATTCCGTAGAAGGGGAGGGGGTTTGGCTAATCTGTCTTATAACATGGCAGGGCTTTTAATACTATATGGTTTACTGACTATGCTGACTGTATTTTGTTAAGCATTTGTTTTTTGATTGTGGCACGAATTCTGCATTCTAGAACATGATAGTTTAAATAAACATTTCAAACTTCCTTTGTGTCTCTGTTATATCGTATTGAGTACAAGTGTGAGAGCGAAAGGGGGAGTCCAGTTACCGCGATCCCTGAGAGGGACGGCAGTGTAGTGTTCTGGGGTGTCAATTCACTTGTTTCTCTAGATATGGTTAGGAGGGCAAGTGAGACACTATTGCTAGTCGGACTCGGGATCATGGTTACTGAGGTGGTATGGTGACTCAGGATCCTACTTGCTGAGGTTCTATAGTCCCAAGCATAGTTCTGTTTCTGAGCAGAATCCCTGCAACACTTCCAAATTCAGAGAAATGTCATTGTAATTTCCAAATCAGTCACTCCATGTCTCAGCAAGGAAAACTTTCAGGCGAGGTGCAACACTTGGGCTGTACCGCTATGTTAGGTTTCAGCTGTAAAATGAGGTGTGCGTTTCAGATTAATAGAGCTTCTGTTTTATGGAGAGGGTGAAAGAATAGTCAGATAACCTAAATCTGATCTATTGTATTTTGTCATTGTTGGACTTGACCCTCCTGCATGCAACTTGCTGCTTTCACTCCTGTTTTCTGAACCCGTTTTTGCTGGTGTTTAGGATTTTGTGCACTTTACGGCCACTAAGCAGTGCTAAAGAGCTTGTGCTTTCTCTTTACAACATAGTGAAATTGGCTTACACCCAATTGGCATTTTAATTTCCTTATAAGTCCTTGGTAAAGTGGTACAACATATACCCAAGGCCTGTAAATAAACTGTTACTAGTGGGCCTGCAGCACTAATTGTGCAACCCACTCCAGTATCTCTTTAAAACATGCCTCAGGTCTGCTATTGCTGCCTGTTGCAGTTTTAACCTGCCAATTTGACTAGCCAAGCGTAAACCTTACTTTTGCTGATAAGATATGGCACCCTTAGGGTGGGTCTTAAACCGTCCTTAGGGCAGGGTGCAGTGTATTTAAAAGGTTAGACATGTACTTTTAAGGTTTATGTGTTCTGGTAGTGTTCAGTTCAGTTTGATTGTATTGTATTGTGTCAACAGAAAAATCCTTACAAATGTTTTCCATTCAAATAAGGAGTCCTTCTCAGCAGTACCTATCCAAAAAATGAAAATACTTCCTACTTAGACTAAAAAAGATAACATACCTCAAGGAAACACCGTATTGCAATATAGCTAAAATCACACAAACCTACAATGAAGTACCTGATAAGAAATACTTTGTTCAAATGTTAAAACGGGCAAAAAAGGGTAATTGCACTGACAATGAGATTGAGAGGTGAATGATGTACAATATGGACAATAATAAAGTGGCAAGTGTAGTAATCAAATTTAAAACTGGATACTATCCACCAGCTAGTTTAGGCCATATAGTATAAAGTGCTAACAGTTATAAAGTGCCTAAAATAGTAAACTACAAACTGCTATAGGACACCGTTCATACTCCTGTAGGGAAAGAGGTAGTGTACAAAATTACACTCGCAGGTCAATCACAGTTAAACGTTCGGTGTTGGTACTAAGTAAATGTGAACAATTGCATGCAGTGTTACCAACAGCAGTGGTAGTGAAAAACTCACAAATGCGTTTTTCACAACGGCAGGTCATACCTCTCACTTAGGATAACATTGGGTTACCTTATTTCATCTAATACGTGCTAACTGTTGATTTGGAACATGTAGAAGTGTCAAGATTTGTCTCAAATAAATGGTCATCAGAATCCTCTTTAATGGTAAAGACGGATATTAAGTCACAATTCTGAAAATACCACTTTTAGAAAGTTGACCTTTTCTTGTCCTAACCATTTGGTGCCTAGGGCCTGGGTCACATGACTGGTTGCATTTAGCAGTTTGCCTTTGTGTACTCCTACCAGACAGAGACACAAATGGGACCAGATGTTGGCAGGCAACCTACCAGCATGGTAGGGGCAAAGCTGGTCTCCGCCTCACTTTCATTTCAAAGGAGCTGCCGCAGCACACTCACAGAGAATTTGACACCAGCATTTTGTCACCCTAGACCTCTTCAAGCCTGGGTGGGGGAAGGTGCAGTTTCCATAGCCAGGTGGCAGGAATGCCTAGAAGATTCCCCCACTTCAAGGGCTGGCATCAGATATAAATACAGGACCCTAAGACCAACTCTTCAGTACACTCCTTGACCTGTGATGGACACTCAGAAGGCCTACCTTATATTTGAGAGGACTTCTCTGCTGCTTAACTTTTGACTTGGCCCCAGTTTTGTGAAAGCGAGATACTCGCCGTTGGTGCTTTGATATTTTAGACAGTAGATTTAACTAAAAACCTTTCAAATTCATAACTCCGGTTCCACCGATTGGAATTCATTTTGCTGTCATTATATTTATTACATTTTACTTTTTTCTAAATTGGTGTGGGATTTTTCTTGTGCTGTGTTTTCAATATATTACTGTTTGTGTTTTGCAAAAATACTTAACACAGTACCTCTAAGTTAAGTCTGACTGCTTTTGTGCCAAGCTACCAGGGTTAAGCACAAGTTAATTTTGTGATTTTTGTGGTTCACAATGATAAGGATTGTGGTAAGAATGAATCAATCAATCAATCAGCATTTGTATAGCACAGCACTGTCACCCATTGGGGTATCTGGAAGCTGAGGGTGCCATGTCTCCCTCGAAGATACAGGTCTTGAGTTTCTTTCTGAATTACACCAGGGAGGGTGCTGTTCAGAGGTGGAGGGGCAGGTCGTTCCAGGTCTTGACGCGATGTAGGAGAAGGAGATGTGGCTGCAGCAGATGTGGGGGCTGCAAGGGCAAGTGAGGAGGAACGCAGTTGTCTTGCGGGCAGATGGAAGTTCAGCCGATGGTCGATGTAGGATGGTCCTTGACTGTGTAGAGCTTTGTAGGCGTGACTGAGGATCTTCTACAGGCATTTCTGCTGGATGGGGAGCCAGTGGAGGTTTCTGAGGTAGGGGTGATGTGGGTCCATTTGGGGAGGTCCAGGATTAGTCTGGCTGCAGTGTTCTGTGTGGTCTGGAGTCTTCTGAGGAACAGGGTGGAAACAGAGAGCATTGCCGAATGCGAGACGGCTAGTACCGAGGGGTTGCGTGACGGCCTTCCTAGTGTTCATTGGGATCCATCTAAAGATTCTGTGGAGCATGCAAGGGTGTGGAAGCAGGAGGATGCGACTTCATTGACTTGTCTTTTCATGGTCAGTTGGCTGTCGAGAATGATGCCAAGGCTGCATGCATGCCCTGTTGGTGTGGTTGTTGGTCCAAGTTCATCTGGCCACCAGCTGTGGTCCCATGCGGAAGTGTTCCTCCGAAAGATAAGTACTCCTGTTTTGTCGAAGTTGAGTTTGAGGCAATTATCTCTCATCCATTTTGCTACGTTGGTCATGATGTTGCAGAAGTTGATTTTGGCATTGGAGGGGTCCTCAGTGAGTGAGAGGATTAGTTGAGTGTCGTCTGCGAAGGAGAATATGTTGAGTCTGTGTGATCTGATGATGTTCATGAGGGGGACATCTACATGTTGAACAGGATGGGGCTGAGGGATAATCCTTGGGGTATGCCGCCTTGGTTGCGAAAGTGACTCCACTAAGGCTGTCAGATGCTCTGTGTGTGTGCTATGAAAATATAGGTGATCCTCTTGAGGGCATTTTGCTGTATGCCGAATGAGTAGAGTCTGTCGATGAGGGTGTAGCAGGAGACAGTGTTGAATGCAGCAGATACGTCGAGGAGGATCAGGGCCACCATTTCTCCATGGTCTAGGAGAGTTCTGATGTTATCTCTGGCAGCAATAAGTGCGGTTTCTGTGCTGTAGTTGGCACAGAATCCTGATTGTGAGGCGCAGAGTAGGTGGTTTTGTTCCAGTTATTCGGTGAGTTGTTGGTTGATGACTTTCTTGAGTACTTTGGCTGGGTAGGGGAGCAGGAAGATCGGTTTGTAATTGTTTTCGATCGCTGAGGTCAGCAGAGGGTTTCTTTAGGAGGGGTCTGACCTCTGCGTGTTTCCATCTGTCCGGGAAGGTTGCTATAGAGATGGAGGTGTTCGGGATGCTGGTGAGTTCCGTGCTGATTGGGTTAGTTCTGAGATCGAAGAGATGGCGGGGACAGGGGTCGGTGGCCGACCCAGATTTAATGGACTACATGATGCCTGTGGTGGTCTGAGTGGTAAGTCAAGGTGGTAATCATTTGGCTGGTGTTGGTATGTGGGTTGATGTTGTTGAGGCAGAGAGTGGTGGGTTGGGGGTTGAAGTTACTGTAGATGTTGGCAATCTTGCTGTGGAAGTGGTCTGAGAGGGTGTTGCAGAGTTCTTGGGAGGGGTAGATAGTGTTCTCTGTGGCTGTTGGGTTGGAGAATTCCTGGACTATTTTGAAGAGTTCCTTCTTGTGGATGGCTGTGGTGTCGATGCAGGCAATCATGTCTGCTCTCTTGGCTTCCGTGATGTACAGGTGGTAGTTGTTGAGTGCTGATTAGTGCACGGCTCTATCAGAGGGGTTCTTAGTAACGTGTCATCGCTTCTTGAGTCAGTATCAGTTGCGCTTGGCAGTGGTCAAGGTCTTCTAAAGCTTTGGGTTGTGTGGTGTTAAGGGCCTGAGTCCACAGAGTCACGGTTACCTTGACCCAGCTGCGGTGGGAGGAGCTGTGGGGTTTGGTGATGGTATGCTGGGCATCAGAGATGGTGAAGTGAACAATGGTGTGGTTGGTCCAAGTGAGTTATGAAATGTGGCTGAATTTGATTCTGTCGCTGAGGTAAAGATGGAGTCGAATGTGTCTCCGGCTTTGTGAGTGGGTTTGGTGACCAGTTGGATAAGGCAAATGTTGTTGGCGTAGTTGGGGTCATCGAGGTGGAAATTGAAATCGCTGAGTAGGACGTAGTGGTGGGAGTCAATGGCTAGGGGAGGTTGGAGATGGCGCTGCAGAAAGCTGGTCAGGGTACCCGGGGTCTGTAAGCAAGGGTGCCTCATATCATGATCTTAGCGTCGGTCTGAAGTCAGAAGGTGAGGTGCTCCATGAAAGGCATTGGGTCATTGTTGGTCACAGTACATTGGATGATTTCCTTGAAGATGAGGACGATGCCCCCACCTTGTTTTTGGTGTGGTCTCTGTGTATTATCTTGTAGCCCTCAGGAGTGGTGGTGGCGATGTAGGGATTCAAGGAGGGATTGAGCCGCGTTTAGGTGACAAAGACAGCTTCAGCGGAGAGGGTGGTGATGGTGTCAATGGTGTCCCAGATTCCCATAGCGTGTTTGCAAGGGGAGCAAGAGTTGAGCAGGATGCAATCGAGAGGTTTGTGGTTGTTCTTAGTCGTAGTCTTCTAAGAGGAAGCAGCGTGGGGTCCAATGAGTTCTGGTGGTCCTATGTAGCAGGAAAGGCGGCAGTGGTGGCAGGTGAAGGGTTGTATGGTTGATCCGGGAGAGGAAGTGAAGCAGCTGTTGTTTCAGGTTCTGGGGTCAAGGTCCAGTAGCTCTTTGGCGGTGTATCAGCGGGTGGTTGGAGGTCCATGGGTCCTGGTGCTGTGCATGGTCCAGCCGCAGACGGGCTTGTCTTTGGCATGCCTTTGGCACTGCCACGCAGCAGCCTCCATAAGTAGTTCTGGGGGGTGGGAGGGGGTGTCAGGGATGCGGGAGAGCAGGAGCAAGAAAAACAGCCAGGACAGGGGGGTTAAATAACAAACAAAGGCTATGTGCTCCAAATTAAGCCACACAAATGAAAGCGGCAATAACCAAAAATTAACCCAGACAAAATAAAGCAAACAAAAAGCCCAAAATTAACTGCCCAAACCAAGCGGCCCTCCAAACAGTGCTCGATCCAGAGGTTGCAGGATAGGAGCACAGTCCCAGTCTCTGGAGCTGGCAGTTGCATGGAAGCAGTGCACACGACCAAAGAAGAAGGGTTAACACCCCCCTCAACCAAAAAAACAATTTCTCACAGTCATGTTCACTCCAGTATTTTTTAGGTCACCCAGAGGATCCTCTTATTCCCAAAAGTATATGTACCCTTTTCAGAACAAAGGCGAACTGGCAGGTGTCTCTCACTCCTGCCTCCAGGGAGCTATGCTCTATTAGAGAGGGAGTGTTAGGAGTCAGACAAACCTGTTAGAGAATCTCTTATCTGCATGTGATCATAAATGGTGCCCCGTCCATGTACCCCTAAAATCAGTAAACATACACAATAATTGGTATTTTACTATATGCAATTATTTAATATGTATAATTAGTCCACAAATCATATGTATCAGAATGCAAATTAGGGTAAATGTTAGAAAAGTCCCAATCATATTTTCATTATAAATCCTTAGCCTATTAGGTTATTACCTACTAAAAAATGTATTAGCCTTCTGAATATAGGGCTGTATTGTTTTGCTAAGTTTGATCATGCCACGCCATGAATAGTTTCCACACATTGCTTATGATGTCATCTAGTCCACAGTCAGAATTTAGGGGCATATTAACAAAGAATTGGAGTAGGGCAGCGCCGCAAGTCATTTTGCTGCGCTGCCTTACGCCAATTCGTCAGGACAGAAATGCATCGTATTTGCAAGATACCGTGCATTTCAGTCCTTCCAGCCAGCACCAGAGCAAAAAATGCAGTGTATGCCAACACAGGCACCCCCTTGCACAATTGTGCAAGGCATAATTGTTTTTGTGCAGGACGGGGCACCTTACTCCACAAAAACAATCAGGAGAGGCGTTTTTCTTGTTCGATGTGTGCTGCAGAATGCACCACACATGCAAAGAGGGAAAAACAAGGAGAAATGTAAGCATTTCTCCTGATTACGCCTACACTGGGGAGACGTAGGTTTTTGGCGCAGCCCCAGATTCATGCTATGTTGCAAATCTGCGGCAATGTTAAAATCCATGGGTGTTGCATGGGAACACCCACAGCGACACCCATGGCACACCTCCCTGCTGCAATGTAAGGCAGCGCAGCGACTTGTGCTGCGTGGCCTTACACCTTATCTACAAGGTCATGAAAAGCCAAAGGGTGGCTTTGCATGGCCTTGTAGATATGGGCCAGCACTGTGCGCCACCAGAGCATCAAAACAAGTGAGGCTCAGATCGCGCTATGGCTTATAAATATGCTCCTCAGTCTTTCTGAATCTCTTCCAAGCAACCGGTCCATGTGTCTGCTTTGGTACCATTTTTAGGTCTCACTTAGGCAGCGCATGCGTTGTCTCTTCGTGACAAGCCCACAGAGTAGATACCCCATATTGCCCGCCCATTGCTTTTAATTTGTTGCTTTGCTCATCCTTCGCAAAGTCGTGTTTCTCTGTGGTCAATGTTGGTTATAGGTCCCTCCTTTTTGTGTGTTGACCAGTCCCATGGAGCATGCCCCTATTCTTGTAGGCGTACCCTTTTTAGCATGTAGGTGTGTTTAAGCACACTATTTTTTTATTTTGTTTCTGCCTGTGGTTTCCAAATGTTGGCTTTTTTCCTGTATGCATTCACCTGACAGGAGTTCAGGAACAATTGCTGTAGTGCTAATAAAGTTGCACATTTGTCATTTTATTTCCATTTCGTATTTTGTTTCCAAACAGCTTTTTCTTGGGTTATGTCATTGTTTTTTTTGTTTTTTTCGATCAGCATGTCTGCATTGTCTTTGTTTGTAGGCACGGGGAGAGCTGACTCCCAGACTTGAACCCGGTTTCCCAGTTCCAAAGTCGGCAGCTCTGGATGTTATGCCACATCCTCTCTCCAAATTTATCGGCATCTTTTTGCGATTCTCAGTTTTTCCTAGTTCCTCGTGGCAGCTTAAACGCATCTATTTTCTCCTTTGTATTTTTTTTCGTTATGTCGTAATGGGACTGTATGTTTACAAAGCGTTTTAGAAAAAGCTTTCTATCCTATGGATCATCATCTCCGGGAAGCTGCCTTCACTTCCTTTACCCTTCCTCAATCCCTGTTTCATCTTCCACCCTGTCCTTGTTCCACCCGCCCTCGTGTCTGTTTCCCCCACCCCGTCCGCCCATGCCATTTACTTGTTATTAATTCTGCTGGAGTTTTTATATAGTGCCTATAGCACTTTTTAGCCATACCATAGCGCTATACTTTCGAGTTTTTTAATATAGTGTGGAATATACATTGTATGTATATATGCTGTGCCAGCTGTTAAGTGCCAAGAAGTAATTTGTTGTGCAATACAGCTGTTATACAACAATGTGCATTATATATGTTTCTCAGATGTGTTGTGCACTATGTGGTGTTTTTCCAGCTGTCCTTTCCATACAATCTGTATATTTTTAGGTCGAACATTTGAGACCTTTTGTATATACTTTAATATATACTTATATGTGTATGTACTTGGTGGACTCTGGAGATCAGCCCGAGGCAGTAGCGGCTCGCCGAGGGAGTGCTGGGGTGCGGTAGGGCAGGACGGGGGAGGGGCAGGTTGGGGAGGGTAGTGAAGTCCCACATACGACGGACAGGAGTAAGGTAAGTAATTAAATAAATAAAACAATTTACGTTGCGCGCGCTGCAGCACTCCCTCAGCGAGCCGCCACTGGCCCTAGGACTTGTCTGCTTCCGCTTAGGGACTTTTTTTCTATTCAACTGCCTCTATTTAACTGTCTTGATAGAAAACGACCAGTAGGGGTCAGTAAAATGCCAGAATTGCTTTCTGCTTGCTCAACTGCCTCTATTTAACTGTCTTGATAGAAAACGACCAGAAGAGGTCAGTAAAATACCAGAATTTCTTTCTGCTGAGGGACTTTCTTTTGAGGTCGAGCCTAGAATCAGCGCGTATGCGCTGATCTGCGAGACTTATTGTAGTAACTCTCCGCCCATATTTGTCCTTGGCTCTTGTCATTGTCCTTCGTAAATGCTGGCTTCTGATTTGTTAGTAGGCTTGTTAGTCCCTCCTTAGTACCGCCTTCCCTTCATTTGTCACCTCCCATGGCGACTGGCCCTTTTACTTCGGCTGTTACACCGTACCTGTTGTGTAGTCTTGTAAGCACTATTTTCTTTATTGAGTTTATTATACTGCAGGCACAACCTGCTTTGCTTACATTCATCATGCCATGCTTTTTTTCTATTGATTTGTTCGGGCGCTGTGCGGCCTAGCGCGGCGCCCAGTTTCATGGGGTTTCTTTTATATGTGTTCGGGCGCCACGCTGCCTCACACGGCGCTCGGTTTCATTTTTTTATTTTTTAGGGATGTGTTCGGGCACTGCGCTGCCTCACACGGCGCCTGGTTTCATGTTTTTTTGTTGTTTTTTTTTAGGGATGTGTTTGGACGCCGGGCTGCCTCGCACGGCACTCGGGTTAATTTTTTTTTTTCCAGCAGATGTGTCAACACACATAAAAGGTCCCAAAGGCGACACCTATTGGCTATGCCAATGCTTGTCTATTTTGTATTATCACTCTGAATCAGTTTTCTAATAAGGAAGATTTTTCCTACACTGGCTGCCGCACGCGTTTCATTCTGCCTGGGTTATTTCTGCTTCGATGCAACTTCATGCATTACAATGTGGCCTTTAACATTCAGGCAAAAGATTAATGTGAAATCTAATGCACCAAATCCCCCTCCCACACCCCCCATAAAATTGCATTAAATGTGTCTTGCAATACAGTAGGTTCTCGAAGGACTACATTCGTAGACTGCTGTTATCAGCACGGACAGGGCATTAGCTGGGCGAGCTGGGCCCAAGTCCACACCGCCAATATTCTGAGGCGTGCACGGAGCTGTGTGCATTAAGGTAATGCCAACAGCAGCACCACTGTCATCTTGTTCCAGCCTTGTACGAATATATGTCGTTACTACGCATTCCGTTGCAACGCATGCCTTTACCACGCATGTGTTACAACGGAATGTTTTTTTTACGCATTGCCTTTACCTCGATTTTTCCTTTACCCCGCTTTTTCTTTTGGAGGGGGGAGACCCCCCCAAGCCCCCTTTCTTCTTTTTTTTGCCTTTTTCTCACGTCTCCGCCGACACTAAAAAAGGACTGACGCATTTTTTCGGATGAGGAAGAAGACGCTCCGTGAAGATGTTGCTTGCGTGGTAAAGACGGTCGTGGAAGCAATACGCGTTGTGTAGACGTTTACGAGGTAAGTGTACCGTTGTAAACGTAACGCGTAGAAAAGCCTTCGTGGTAAAGGCTGTTTCCCCCTTGTACGTGCTCCTGCATGCTCATTTGTCTAATTTACCAGTTTAAACTGGTTTTACTCCTTCATTACCATACAGTGGGCAATGTTTTAAACACCCCTTTGCCCCCTTCCTTGCCTTCCTTTCACCGTCTCACTCCTGCTGATGCAAGCAACAACCTCGTCAGGGTGAAGCAGCTAAGATATCGGTGATTGAGGTGAGTTGGGGGGGATTCGGAAATGTTTGTGTTTTGTAGCCTGTCACTGCTCAGCCAGGGACTGACCAGTGAATTCAAAAGGGTCCCCCTGCTGCCTCATTTAATTCGTTAACATAATGGGGAGTGCTCCTGTTGAGGTAATATGTTAAAAGTGTACATTACCCCCACCACCATATATGCTTCTTGTTTTTTTATTATCTGAGACCACGTTATTGATCCGTGTCATTTTAGCCAATGTAGGCTTCTTGTCAATATTTTATCACCTTACATATTTAAAAATAAAAAAGGCATGTATATAATCCCAAAAGCTTATATATGATAATGAATAATGTAACAGTGAAGCCTCTTGCCACTTTGCTGGGCATCTTTACTTCAGAACCCACCACATATTCATTATATAGGGTGCGACAAACAAACAATACACAATAATGACAAATTTACATAAGCATTACATAAAAGATACATGACATACATTCAATGCACCATTACTACATGATAAAATGACTTGTTTTTTACGTACATAAGAGTCCAACATATATATTCATGTTAAATTCTTTGTGAAGTAGTGTCCAACAATAAACACCGAAGGTTAAATAGTTCAATCAACTGGGGACATCTTATATCCCTCAGATTTAAGTACCTAAAGCAAAGTACCATATGGCCCTCAGTGGTCAGGGTTCATTCTTTTTTGCTTGTTTCTTCTCCCTTCCCGCCGTTTCATCACGACCTGGCCTGTTTGGCGGAGACCATGCAACCCAGCGCCCAGATACCCCCAGAGGTGACAATGCCGCACTCTACAAATGATGATTGATTGGTTGAAACCAGCGAGATAGGAATCCGTACCAAAAAAAGTGAAGTTTAGAATTTATGGGAAGTTTGTGGTTCATGGATAGCTTGGTGGGTTTGTTGCCATTGTCGAGAACATATAGGCGTTTTTTTATGTAATATGCTTGAAAAAGATCCGAATCTTTCAGGGCAAGTTCAGATGTTCAACCTGCCAGGTACGAGAAAACTTTTTTTGACTTACACATCGTCCCTTATTAAAGTCAACCGGATAAGCTTCCTGGAAGCCATTACAAATTGTTATTTTGAGGAGAATTGTGCAGAGGATCAGTGAAAATAAAGTTAAACAGGTAACTAACCCCTGAATCGGTAGCTAATCCTAGTGCTCACATAACCAGAATGTGCGGTCTGGGGCGAAACACTGATATGCCCCTGGAGTTGGTTTGATGTGTATTCCAGAAAGTGAAGGTGCTTAAGAGCCCAACCAAGAGCTTAATTATAGCTTATAAGCTGATTTGAAATCTGCACAAATAATAGTCCTAACTCTACTAGTTAGCATCAAACTTTCATTTGTTCTTAATACGGGACCGGGAGGTTGGTGAATGTTAGGGTGGGGTGATGGTAAATTATCCCAAAGGCGAGACCTATTGGCTATGCCAATGCTTGTTGACCTTTACTAGCAATGATTTCTTATGGCGTGAAGAGTGGTTGCTTCTGTTCAGCCCCTATCTTTCAACACTGATGTGCTGACAATGCCTCTTTGTATACATGTACATAAGCTAAAGCTACTGTCTCAGATCTCTTCAGGGTCATTCTTCCTTGCAGCTGCGACTGCAGCTCACATCAGAGAAATGGAAATTTCTCTTTCTCTACCCTGTTAGTTGGTGCGATGGCAGGAAAATGTAGATTTTCACCAACCTCAATGGTCAGAAAATCTGGATTTTATTGAAGACACGGAGGCTAATATTATTGCATTCCTCTTTATTTAGATAACCACAGCCACTTTAAAGAATTTAGAATGTTGCAGAACAAGAAATTCCAACCTAATAAAAGGTCAGAACATACATAACTCTTCGTTCTTTTTTCCAAAAATATTTTCTAACTAAGATAAACGTAAACATTAAAATTTGTCCTGTGAGAAGTTGGCCTGGCATATGCTGTCCACTAGTTATAGTGGGCACCTTGCACCAGTCCAAACAACCCTTATTGATGATAGGTTTAAAGACAACCTTTATTGAAAGCTATCCTAGTGGTAGCTATGGAGAGCAGCCTTCAGGCTAAGTCTTGAAAGAGTGTAAAGCAGCTTGGTTTACCAGATTATAACCTCTTGAATTACTAAATGAAAGGAGAACCACACAAGGTATATATATAAAATATATGTATTTATTTCTAAACACTCTCTACTAACCTCTTTATGAAGTTAGAGAGCAAGGCACACAATAATACAGTTCTAAAACGACAGTCATTAGCACAATATACAATGGGCCCTAGGGGCGAACCAAACCATAAATTAAGAAAGTGGCATGAGAACCACGACTTGACTACACACAGTGCCTAGAGCACGTAGAATCGCTGGGACCCCAAGGAACCACCCAAGGTAGTGACACAGGAAACCCACGGGGGACTTGTGCAGTGTGATAACACAGGCGCGAGCCCCGTACTATTCTATGGGAAAGTCGCGGTTGGAATTTTAGAAGTTAAGGACACTTAGGAGAGGACTTTGAGTAAACACCTTATGACTTAGGGGGTTCTAGGGCCAGCACTCACGGGAGCACCGTAGTACTCGAGTTACCTCACCCAGGGAAGCTGGGTGCATAGGTGTCAAATGGTGTCGGGAATCGTTGTTGATTTCAATGGCGATGTGTTGTAAAGTGCTGCTGCCGGGAAGGAGAGAAGTGTCCGGTGTGATCCAAGCCTGGATCGAAGATCAGAAGAACCCAAAAGCAGAGGGGACAGAGTCTCGGTCACTTGCCAGTGACCAGGGGCACGATAGACGAATGCCCACCGATGTCGGATGTTTCAGGTGCGAAGAGGTGAAGCTTGACTCTGCAGCCACGAGGACCAGGAGGCGTCGACGACAACCAGGAGCTGGATTCGAGCTGTCCCACGAAGGATGTCGAGTGCTGCGGTGTCGGTGCCCTGGGGTTCGGGTTGCACGGGGGATACAGGCCTCATAATTGCTGAGTGCACAGATCGACCTCAGAAACCCACCTCCTGTGTTGCAAAATTCTTCGGAGTCTGGCGGGAGCTTCAGAGATGCAAACCGGGCAGATGCGTCTTTGGTGCCTGCCAAGCAGGGGAGTAATTCCTTTACTTCAAGGGAGATTCTTCAGTCCTCTAGTTCAATGTAGATCGTCGAAGTTCCAGGATTCAGTATCAGAGTTTCGTCCAGGTGTAATCTAAAGTCCTGTAGTCAGGGGTTCCTTCTTTATACCCAAGGAAGGGGTTGGTCATACTCTGGGGACCCACCTATTGGAGGGTCAGGGAAAGAGGGGTGGCTACACCCATTTCCTTTGTCCAGTTTCGCGCCAGAGCAGGGGCTGGTAGCCCCTGCAACCGGTTTGAACTGGACTATGCACAGGGACACCAAATGTGACCCCAGTGCTGAACTTCAACGCACTCTTGGAGTGCACCCACCCAGCCCCAATACACTAAAGCCTGTCTGGGAGGTGGTGACACCTCCCTGTGTCCAGGCCTCCCCTGCCAGAGTTTCATCCAGCAGCAGAAGGGCAGACTCCTGTCTGTGGCTGGCAGCATCCATTTTGTGATGCCAGGGCTCTGTTAGCTAGTACCGGGTATACCGGTGCTGTCATGTCTCTCCCTCTAGAAGGGTGGGATCATACTCCCACACCAGTTACTGGTGTGGGGGTACGATTCCAAGGTGTTTGACACCAAACACAACATGTTTCCATGCAGCCAACCCAAAGTTAGCATTTACCATTTGGTTATAATGCACTTAAGAGTATATGGTGTGGCTGCATCACAAACAACCCCGGAATAAAGGTTCCGAAGGCTGCAGAGGGGCTCTGATCATGCATGGGCACCCCCTCACATAAAACCCAGCACCCTGCCTTCAGGATTAGCAAGGCCTGCCATAGGGGTGACTGATAGGTTTATATGTGCAGTGATATGGAGAGATCTAGTGAACCTATATCTCAGTAAGGGGTGCATGCACCACCTTACCCAGGCTGCAGTAGCAGTCCTGTGGTGTCATTTTGGAAGGCTTCCCAGGGGTGGCATAATACATGCTGCAGCCCCTGGTAGGCCTCTGGGGTACCTATGCCCTGGGTACATAGTATACTATAAACTAGGGACTTATAAGGGTACCCCAGAATCCAATCTGGAGTGTACCTAAAGTACTGGTAATCATTTCAGAGAGGAAGCAGCTAGGCTGGGGTCCTGGTTAGCAGGGCCGCAGACAGACTAAAGTCGAAAAACAGTGAAACATCTGCAAAAAAGTGGGGGTAACTATAAGAAGCAGATCCTACTCTCCCACACGTGCCAAATGACTTTGATCCATTTCCACATCAAAATCCAACAGAAGGAAATCCAACTTAGAATAACTTCTCTTTATTGTTGAGCACGACCTATAAAATAAAAAACAGAAAATCAACAGGGGTTTGGGTTTAGGGTGGGAATAATATTAGCCTCCGTGTCTTTAATAAAATCCAGATTTTCTGACCATCGAGGTTGGGGAAAATCAAATAAAGCATTTTTAATAGACATGAAGCAGCATTTTCAACAGGTCTAAAATTAAGCTTGCGAAAAAGCATATCATTTGACCAATCAGCACATTTTAAAATATCATTCAAAGAACCTCCTTATAAAAGGCTTGAGAAGCATAAGCAGCACGAACAGAGTGTGCACCAAACATACTAACATCAACATCAGACATTCTCATCACTTCTTTAACCCATCTTGCCAGAGTTGTAGATGATACACCTTTGTGAGGTTTCCTGTTTGACATTAGATCTCAATAGAACTGTTCTCCCCTCATACTCTTTGACACATCTGACAACACATAAATTCACATAATCATCAAAATAAGGATAGAAAATTGTTTGAGAATTAGTTTTGGTTCTGCTGTTTAAATAAAAACATATACCTTCTGGAGAAAAACTCTGTTAGAGACTTCTAAAGCTTTGACATCGGAAACTCTTCTAAAAGAGACTAAACATAGAAGCGTTGTTTATTTGAAAGAAAGTAATTTAAGAGATAGCGAATTGTTTGTACCCAAACTATCAATAAGTTTTAGGACTTTAGAAACATCTCATAGGGAGTTGTATCTAGAAATTGGTGGTTTTGAAATCCTAATACTTTTTAACAACCTCTTAATGAGTATAATTTGACCTACATAATAACCATTAACCAAAACATGACCAGCAGCAATAGCAGAACGATGAGCATTGACATTTCTATAAGCTAGGCCTCTTACGAACAATTCTGATAAATAGTTGGCTATTTCAACTATATCCACCGAAATGGGATCAAAGTTCCTTTTGACACACCAGCAAATCCATTTTTGACAAGCCAATCTATACATTTTACGTGTTCCTGGTGCCCAAGATTCCTTGATGAGGTTTGATGCTTCTTCAGAAAGTCCTGGCACTTCCCATAGATTCCTGACATTTTCCAAGCCATCATTCTTAATTCCCCTTCTAGAATTTGATCGTGCAGCTCTCCTGAAGGACCTAGAAGAATTTGCAGTAATACCGGAAGTAAAATTGGATAATCTACTAGCATTTCCAACAACATAGGATACCACACTTGAGAATTCCAAAGGGGGGGGTCACACGAACCAGTGGAACCTTCCATTTGCAAACCATTGAAGCTACTTGAGTAATCATTGAAAAGGGAGGAAAAGTATATCCTTTAAGAATCCTCCAATCTTGTCTGAATGCATCCACCTCTGCAGATTCCAGATCCGGATACCAACTGTAGAAAATCTTTAGTTGGGTGTTGAGTCCGTCCGCAAACAGATCTACTTGGCACGGACCCCAAATTTCCATCAGACTTAGGAAAACTTCCCTGTTCAGACACCAATTGCTTTAGTCCCTGTGATTCCTTGAAAACCAGTCTGCCTCCACATTGTTCAAACCAGGAATGTGTTCCGCTTGAACAACAATATTCTGTTTCAGCCTATAATCGCAAAATACTTTCACCAAGTCTGCCAAATATTTCGATTTCGGACCTCCTAACTTGTTGACATATCTTACTGCCGAAACATTGTAAATTCTCAAGAGAATTGAACATCTTGCAGAGTCCTTCGCATAGCTTTTTATTGCAAAAGAACCTGCCAGAAGTTCCAAACAGTTTATATGTAAGCTCCTTTCTTCTTTCTTCCAAAGACTACCAGTGGAAACTGAGCCACAGTTCGCTCCCCATCCTGACAAACTCACATCTGACTCTATCACCAAATCTGGGAGATTGCCAAAAATTGCTCTCCCATTCCATGCTTCCATATTTTTTAACCACCAGTCTATTTCTTCCCTTGCTTCTTGAGAGAGGGTTACTTCCTCTGAATAACTCAAGCCATCAACTCTTCAAACACTGGAGCGCCCGATAATTCAAAGGACCAGGAAAAATGGCTTGAATCGTAGAGGACAGCAAGCATATTATCCTCGCTAGCATTCGAAGAGATATTTTCCCCACAATTAGGATATTCCTTAGTTCCTTTTATATGCGTTTTAATTTTTCTCTTGGGAGCTTCAGTTGACCTTGCACAGTGTCTATCATAAAACCTAGGAATTGAGTCATCTGATTTGGAACTAGGCAAGACTTCTGTCTGTTTACCACAAAACCCAGATCCTCCAAAAGTTATATTGCCAAAGTAGTGTGATCTATCACTATCGATTTCACTTAGTCCATTATGAGTATGTCGTCTAGATAAATAATCAGATGTCCCCCCCGTTCTCTCAGGAAAGCTGCCACTGGCTGGAGGACCTTGGTGAAACACCAAGGGGCCGAAGAGAGACCGAAGGGTTGGCATACAAACTCCCACATCTTTCCTGCCCATCTGAAGCGGAGATATTTTTGATGATCCTTGCAAATAGAGATTGGTAAGTACACATCTTTTAGGTCTAATCTTGTTAGTCAATCAGCCAGTTGCAGTATGTCTCTCATTAAGTGTAGACCCTCCATTTTAACGTGGTGGTATTCTACCCAATCATTGAGATTCTTTAGATGTATAACTGTTCTCATACCTTTCTCTTTTTTCTGGACTAGAAAAATATTGCTTACAATTTTTTTTTACAAATCTAGAGATTCCCTGATCGCACCTTTCTCTAATTGGTATTGAACCTCTTTGTTGATTAGTTTGGATAAATCTTCGTCGAATCGTATGATTTCTGGGATATGATCTTAAACGGGTTCCCCAACAAAGTCTATCTTGTAACCCATAACAGTTTCCAACACCCAAGGGTCTTTTGTTATCAATACCCAATTTTTTGCCAATTGAGCCAACCTCCCACCTATCTTTATAGGGGTAACAGAAGGGTCTTGACTTACCTGAGCCTCTTGAACGACAATCACCTCGTTGTCCTCTTCCTTTAAACCCTTGTCTCTGAGGGTCGAAACCTGCATATGAGTTCTGGGATTGATAGAGGTTAGGTCTAAATCCTCTCTGAAAGGTGGTCCTTGAATTTCCTTGGCCTCGGCTGGGGAATCGACCTCTTGATCGCCACAAACACGCCTGTCAAATACCTTCTTAATCTCCCTTTGAGATTTTTGTAAGGAGCTAAAAGCTCCCACATACTTGGACATCTCCTTGATAAAATCAACGCCAAAGAGTAGCCCATTGTCTTCTTGCCCTCCTTCTTTGCTTGCTAGCTCCACCAACTTGGGGTCAATTTTTAGAATGACGCTCTCCCTCCTTTCACTAGATATGGCCATATTGGCATTGCCTAGGAGGCATATTGCCCTTTGGATCCATTGCCTTAGCTCTCCCACATTGAGGGTGAATTTGCCAACAAAGGCTGCTTCCCTCATATCGAATATTTTGCTTAAAGGGCCAGAGAGATCTAGTAGCCTGTCTTGGCACAGGCGTAATCCTTTGTGTAGCCCTTTTCTGGGGTCCGACCACCTTTGACAATAAAGGCAGTTACTTTGGGTCCAGATCAGGATTTTGAGTGACTTTGTTGGACAACAGGGGTCTAGGGCATTCTGATCTGAAGCATAGCCTCATGTCCTTGGGGATTTGTTTTCTTAACCAAAACTGTAAGTAGTCCGCTACATGTGCAGCTGGTGACCATTCGGGAGATAAGGGGTGTTTTAAGAGAGAGGGGTCAAACATAAGGCCCCCAAAGGGATCTGTTAATTTCCCCAAATTCTCTTCGTCCCATACCATTTCATTGTTTGCCTTGGGCAGTAATACCTCAGAACCCTCTGAGTAAAAATCAGTAGAACAACTTTGTTCAACTTCAGCGCTCCCCGAGGAGTCGTCACAATGCACAACCTTATGTCTGCGAGCATTAGGTATTATTTCTCTTGAATCATTAGATGGGCCCTTTTCACGGTCCCCTTGTGTGTCCTCGACACCACCAATTTTCATATGAACAGAAATGTTCTTTGAATCAGAGAATTTACTCTTTCTATAGACTGGGCCAGCTGGTTTGATATTTTTGCACTTTCTAGTAGCTTTGCCTCCTTTTTTAGATATGGGGTCCTTGTTGGCTGACCAGAATCTCTCTTCATCTGATACTCTACTTTTGTCTACGGTAATGTTTTCCAGCTTTTTGTCCATTTTCCTCTCCAGGTCTTGGGAGAATTTTTCCAGCAACCCTTTTAATTTGTCCTCAAGGGACTCTTCAGAAGTGCTAGGGGTTCCTAGTTTTGTAATATCCTGGTTATTCATGGTAGAAGATATAAGGGTATAAATTAAAGGTTACGGTAATGGTATAATGGTTTAAGATGCAGGAGAGTACACCGATGTTATAAGCAGATCGCTGGATGATTATCAGCTGAGAATCAGCTGTAGCGGTGACAGGAGCAACTGTCAAAACCTTTAAGTCGTTAGCAGAGCCTACAAGCCGTACTGATCAATAAAAAGTATCCCAAAGATTTAAGATGGCCGCCGAGACTACGTAATAACGCAGTCTCAGGGAATGTAGTAGTCCACTTTTTATTTTGTTGACCTATTCACGGTCTATTTCTGGTTTCCACTTGTGGAGGGGGCAGAGGAATGGCCACGCGGGGCACAAAGGCGGTGTCCGGGTTTGAATGTGCCTCACCTTGTGGGGCTGAGATGCGAGTCAAGCCCGGAGTGTGTTCATGCATGCCTGTCGGCGGGAGGCACAGCAGCGAGAACTCAGCCGCGTTCAGAGAATTACTGTAGCTCCTAGCAACACGGCTGAGGTGCGCAACCGGCAACCAGGGAGGTTGCCATGGTGCGCGGATTGCCGCGAGAGCGGAGAAGTGGAGAATTTCAAAAGAAAACATGAGGTGGGCTAAGCATTGCTATTTAAAAGTGCAAAAACGTATAACGAGTGAACATCAGGTTAAATTGAAGAGAAATAAATAAACAAAAGCGATACAAAGTAGTAAGTATTACTCAGTACACAAAACCCTAACAGTATTATAAGGTAGAAGGCATGGATAGTACATCAAATAAGCATAAAGAGTATTATAAGGTAGAAGGCATGGATAGCGCATCAAATAATCATAAAAGGGGGTGAGAAGAAATAAGTCACACCTCTAGGTTAATAACTATAGGTAACAATTCGATAATAAGCACAGCAGAGAGAATACTTATCTTGACTGCGGCACCCAAAAAAAGAAGGAAGAGTTATGTATGTTCTGACCTCTCATTGGATAAGAATTTCTTGTTCTACAACATTCTAAGTTCTTTTAATTGGCTGTGGTTAGCTAAATAAAGAGGACTGCCATAATATTAACCTTTGGTCTTGACATAAAATTTAGAGTTGCTAAAATAAAAACATGACATTAGAGTAAAATTTTGTTAACATAACCATCCAAGCAGTTAGTCTGCTTTCTAGGCACTATGCCTTTCGCACACATCCCCTAATGTGTTAACACTCTCATGTTGGCGAACAGTCCAGGCCTCGTATGTATTTAACATACATTTCATTTTATGAAATCCTGCCACACATCATTGACTGTTTTTTTAAACGTGATTTGTTTTAAATTGTATGCATATGGCAGCCATGTGTAGCGTATTTTAATTTTTGGGTTTACTTGTGTGGCATATGTTTGCAATTAGAAAATGAAACAAATAACCTTGCAAAAGCCTGCTATAGCCAGACCTCTTGACTTTGCCAATGCTTGTTTTATTCTGGTGAGAATGCAACATTCATTAGCCATTTGTGGCCTTCAGCCAGGGTGGAAGCGGTCAAGGTCCTTATGATAAAGGCTTGTTTGGGATGGTTGAAAACTTTCTTTTACTCTTTGCCTTCTATAAACAAATAGAGGGCCAAACTATACAGGAGCAGAACATCAACACCTAAATAATTATAGACAAAACGTTTTGTTCCCAAAATATTGTGTACAAAAATATACAAGGATTTGTAAAATATGGTGTTAACACTACAAAATCTTCATCCAATGGAATGTCTTTGCTTTAAATAAAGTTTGGTAAAAAATATGTATTCAGACATTTTTTATCTATATTTTGATGTGCAACCGGGGAAAAAGATGGCACTTTAGCAAAAAACTAGGATGAGGGCTGCAGTCCACTGTCTATGGTCTGCAGAGATGCTGCTGCTGGCTTCCACCAAGGGTTGCTGCTTCGCTAATCAATCTTGAAGAGAAGCATAAGGAAGAGAGGAGGTTCGCCAAAGCCTTGTAACAACTGTGTGGGCCGGACTTCCACCTACCTGGTTGTTTGTACCAATTCCTACTGTAATATAAAGTATCTGGACCCGTGGAAGATCCAGTGCAGGAGAAGAAACACATTACTTGCTTGTAACTAATGCTCCTCAGCGTTTATATAGTGGATAAATTCATAGGTGAACCCAGCGCTTTAAATGGGCCGGTGCTCACAGGTACTGAGTACTGGCAGTTCTTATTACCGGCACTTCTCTACTGCCAAGGAGAGTACCAGTACTCATTAAAGAATAGGCGCAATGGCTGCTAGGGCTGGTAACCTGTCTATGACAGTCAAAACACTTCTGTAGCCCTGAGCCGGGCTCATGAGCATGATAGTCAGGGTGTTCACCATCACACTGTGTTGAAAGGAATCGAGGCCGCCCGGTGACAGTGCAATTGAGAAAGCCATGGGAGGTAATGAGGGGGGTTGGGTGGGCGGCGGTGGCAGCGCTGTGCTCGTGACGAGCCCAGCTCGTCATGAGGCACAGTGGAGCTGTGCTCATGACGAGCCCAGCTCGTCACGACTCCGCCCACTAATTGATTCTCCCGCACAGGCGGGGAATCAATTACGCATGGGAGTGGCGCGACCGTTATGACGAGCCCACCTCGTCATGAGCACAGCTCCACTGTGCCTCATGACGAGTTGGGCTCGACATGAGCATACAAGGGGTTAAAGGAAATTTGTGGAATACTTTGTGTGTGCACATCTGCTTGTTTCTTTCTGTGTCTGTGCATGCTCCAGAATATATGGTATAGGGCCAAGTAACAGCAAATAACAGTATTCAAGCTGCAAAACAAGGAAATGTTCAAATGTCCCTGCGTTTGTCTTTTATTTTGTGTAACGATTTAACTTATTTTGATCATAAAAACATTTTTCATGTGTTTTGGTATGTGCTACAACTATATAAAAGTCACTAAGTATGTCCTGTCTTGCCTTTGGCCACGCCTTCTAGCCACACCCTAGCCCCACCCACTCGCCACATTTAAATGAGGACCTGCACTATTTTTTCCCATTTAAAGCACTGGGTGAACCTCCCACTTCTTCACATTTTCAAAGCACAAGCCTGTGATGTAAGAATCATGCTGCGAGGCTACAGATCAATTATTCGCCTGTGCTTTGACAATCTGAAGATGGCCTCCTGCCCCACTGTCTTTGTTGGGCTCATACAACGAGAAGAATGAGCTGCACAGCATTGTGTGTTAATTACAAGTCTCAGCAGTGCTAGGTAAACTAAACTTACGACTCTCCAACTTGGCAACATGGGCACCGTGACCTATATATAGGTAGAAATGGAGAACTGTAGTTACAGGTAAGTAATGGGTAAAATTTTGGATATTTTGTATTGTTGGACTTGGCCCTTCTGGCAGGATCACCCCTAAACTTTTTGCAATTATCCTAGCTTTTCCCCTATGAAGTGTTAGTGGTTTTCGACCCCTAGGCACTTTAACACGGTGTCCCCGTGTCAAGTGCGTGCGCTCTGTGTTACATTTAGTGAGACTGGCCTGCCCTCCCATAGGAATGCATGGGGAATGTATGTGTCCATGGTAGTTTCTGGTGCGTGGTATGTGCGAATTCGTGAGATTGAATGCTGCGCGATGATGTGTGCGGCGTTAGTGTGTCTAGTGTGGAAGTGCCACTTCTAGAAGCTGGCACGTCTGTAGAATAAATATGAAGTGACTGTCTGGCGTGTGATTGGCTGGTGTGCCTGGCTCCAGGAGTCAGGATGGGTCTGGCCCAGTGGTGAGTGGAGAGATCTGCACTTGATAAGTGGGAGGAGTACACCTGGGACCTGAATAGGGCTGGGCTTTCCCCACACAATGCTGGCTCTGCCCCCTGTGGTGCGACTGATGACCCTGGCCTGTTCTGTGAATAGGGAGAGGGGCTGAGCAAAACAAAGTGCTCAGGAACCAGTTGCATCTGATTCGCCCCTTCCCTGCACCTTGAGACAAAGGTAACCTGTGTATAAAAAGGGGCTGTGACCCCATGTAAAATGTTCTTCTTCTGATCCTAACTAGAGGGGGGCCTGCTGCTACTGCTGGGCGCCAGGAGAGACCGCCACTGGGGACTGCCTCCCTGCCTGGAGGGCCCTGTGATCTGGCCCCTGGGCCCAGCCCTTGCCCCCCTGCCTCCTGAAAGACTTTGCTCCTAAAGCCTTGCCTTATCTGGGGGAGCGCTGTGTCTCCCATGGCCAAGAAGCGCTGTGGTTTGGACTAAGGACCGCCTTCGTTGTGAACAGCAGCGCTGAGCTGCGATCATTTCCGAGGGAACCCCGCCGTAGGGATTCCCCCGCTGTTTGCCTTGATTTATAGCGGGTGCCCACCCCGCATTGTGGTGCTCGCTGGCGGGTGCCCACCCCGCTTGTTTCATCATCTTTAACGTTAAAACGAAGACGGGAGCCCACCCCGCGCTTCGGTGAGGGAAGAAGAAAAAAATCACCGCCGCAGCCCGGTCCGGACAGGAAGCCAGGCAACCTGTGTGAGGACGTGGGCGGGACTTAAAGCAGGAAGCGGACGGGAGCCTACCCCGCGCTCCTGTACGGAAGGAGGAAACCGGAAGCCGACGGGAGCCTACCCCGCGCTCCGGTGCACTACATTGGTGGAGACGGACGGCGGCTTCATCCGGAGGGCTCCCATGTGTGGTGAGAGCCTGAAATCCCCGTTCCCCGGACGAGAAGGGCTCCGGTCTCACCAGACGCCTACCCAGGAAGAAGTTGCTTCGTGAGTAACTCCCCAGGTAACACGCTCCCGGCGTGCGTTGCTTAGGAGAGGCCGGGAGCGGGTGAGAGCCGGTGGGGGGGAGGCTGTGAGCGAGCGGGCGAAGAGTGAGCTGCGAGGAGCGCCCTCGTAATGACCTGGCAGCGTTACCTCCATTAAGGAGCCCGGGGGGCTCACCCAAGCATTGTTGGCACCTCCCCCCCCCGCAAGAGAGACGGGAGGTGGCGGACCCAAGCCCCGGGGAGTGGAGCTTCTCTTGGGCATATTAGGAACCAAGTGAGGGTTCCCAGGGCACCGTAGTGCCCAGGCTTGTTCCCCTGGTGTGTGGCCATCCCTCCACAGCAGCCCCGCTTCATAGAGGGCAGCTGGGACTTTAGTTGGGCCATGATTGTTTTAGAGCCCTGTGTGGCTCCAACTTGGGCATAGTTGTTTAGAGGGCACAGTGGGTGCCCAGGGCCAACATTTGGTCCTCCCAGCTGCGCAGCAATTAGTGCCAGCTGCACCGTTTAGGTTACAGTACATTGGGGGCATGTCCTTTTGCAGTTAGGAGTGAGATGCACTCCTTTTGCCCCTTTTCTTCACAGCTGCGCAGCACTTAGTACCAGCTGCAACGTTTAGGCCTGGTCTTTGCGCCTTCTGCCTTGGATGCGTGCGCAGCCCAGCCCTGACATTGTGGACAAAGGGCGTTTGAGCCCCTGAAAGGCCAAGTTGGCCTGGGGACAGGTTCCCTGTGTTGTGCCCTCACCTAGGGTACATGGTTATTTTTGCATGTGTACTCTTGCGCCATGTGCATTGCCTTTATGCTTATTTTTATTCCTAACTGTGTCTATGCGTAGGAGACCGTTTTCCTAGTATAGGTTATGCTAGTGTGTTCATGGTTTCCTGCGTGATATATGCCGAAGGTGTTTAGGATTGCGTAGGGTGTACTTACCTTTTACCAGTGGTTACTGGTTGTGCGCTACATTTATTATTTGTTCTACATTTCTACAGTTACAATTGGTGATTTGTGCTAATTCCGACAGTGGTCCATGTGGCCTTGTCTTGTGTAAATAGTCCCCTTTAAATTCCGCCCAGTGCCAGTTGGCACAGTGTAAATTGTGTGAATATTATCTAATGTGTTTATTGTAATACAAAGGCTATTTGTTATATATAACCTTGTGTGGAGTTTCTTTTGTGGTGGGCCTAGGGTGTTGTTGCTGTGTGCGTGCGCAAACGCTTTACACATTGCCTCCGGGATAAGCCTGACTGCTCGTGCCAAGCGGTTTTCTCGGTTTTCATCTGTGGGCCAGGATACCCAGGCGGCTGCACACCATTTCCCCCCCGCCCCCCCAGCTTGAAATTTGATTTGACTTGTTATTAAGTACAGGCGAGGCAGTACTTGCCCCGCCTACACTATTGTCTGCTGCCCTCAGAGCACTTGTGTCGTACAGTAACGTGTTGTGGGTGAATGGGTGGATAAGGCTGCGTGCGGGGCTGCTTCGGTGCACCACGCTCCAGAGTTTGGGCGATTAATGTGCAGCACTGGAAAGTGCTGTGGAGGCCCGACACCGCCGGCGCCCTGATTTAGTGCGGCAATAAGGCAGGAGTTTCCCTCTGTGGCTGCGCTCGTCAGTGGCACCTTGTCTCGGTGGTATATGGGGGTGCACTTCAGAGATTCTCGGGGAGGCCGGGTCTGCCACAGTGGTAAAGGTGGAGGAACGCAGCTCTGGAAGAGGCGCATAACTTGGCAGGATTTAGAGGTGGGTTGCATTGGAAGGCCTGAAGGAAGCGGCACACCAGTGGGACATCACACTTCGGGATCCCAATGCGTGGGGCTGAGTCGAGGTGGTTTCCTGTACAAAGGCGGCGCTACACAATAAATTACCATATCGGGTGCATTCATTTGCTACGCTGAGCAAGTTTAGAAAGGTTATGAAAACTGCTTTTTCTTGTAAATTGTTTAAAATACTCGCAGGTGTCTCCCACTAGCACCAAGAAAGCAAATGATGAACAAATAATGTATAAGCTTATTTTACCTTAACAACACAGCTCTCAAGTTTCCCAGTTCCACTCCTTAGTAGAACATCCAGTTCCGAGTTTTGCATTGCATTCTGGCACTTGTCAGGTTTCTATAATAGGCTAACCAAGGCTACAGTTCCCAAAGCGCTAAGCAAAAACCTGGTCTGTCTGGGTTATTGTTTAGTGCACTTTGAAACTTGAAAGCACTATCACATAGAGATTAAGGTGGCGTCAAAACAAAGTTTCCTTGGGTCAAGCGCAGGCCACGATTTTTCTTTGGATGTGTTGGACTTGGCCCTTCTGGCAAGTTCACCCCTAGAACTTTTTGCATTTATCCTAGCCTTTTTCCTATGTTGTACTAGTGGTTTTTGGCCTCTAGGAGCTTTCACACTGTGTCCCAGTGGAAAGCGCGTGCGCTCGGTGTATGATTTAGTGAGACTGTCCTGCCCTCCCATAGGAATGCATGGGAGATCTGTGTGCCCATGGTAGTTCCTGATGCGTGGGGAGTGCAGGGTCGAGTTTGGTATGTGCGAACTCGTGAGAGTGAATGCTGCGCGATGATGTGTGCGGCGTTACAGTAGCTAGTGTAGAAGTGCCACTTCTAGACACTGGCATAAATGTGAAGTGACTGCCTGGCGTGCGATTGGCTGGTGTGCCTGGCCCCAGGAGTCAGGATGGGTCTGCCCCAGTGGTGGGTGGAGAGAGCTGCATGTTGATGAGTGGGAGGAGTACACCTGGGACCTGAATAGGGCTGGGCTTTCCCCACACAATGCTGGCTCCGCCCCCTGTGGTGCGACTGATGACCCTGGCCTGTTCTGTGAATAGGGAGAGGGGCTGAGCAAAACAAAGTGCTCAGGAACCAGTTGCATCTGATTCGCCCCTTCCCTGCACCTTGAGACAAAGGTAACCTGTGTATAAAAAGGGGCTGTGACCCCATGTAAAATGTTCTTCTTCTTATCCTAACTAGAGGGGGGCCTGCTGCTACTGCTGGGCGCCAGGAGAGACCGCCACTGGGGACTGCCTCCCTGCCTGGAGGGCCCTGTGAGCTGGCCCCTGGGCCCAGCCCTTGCCCCCCTGCCTCCTGAAAGACTTTGCTCCTAAAGCCTTGCCTTATCTGGGGGAGCGCTGTGTCTCCCATGGCCAAGAAGCGCTGTGGTTTGGACTAAGGACCGCCTTCGTTGTGAACAGCAGCGCTGAGCTGCGATCATTTCCGAGGGAACCCCGCCGTAGGGATTCCCCCGCTGTTTGCCTTGATTTATAGCGGGTGCCCACCCCGCATTGTGGTGCTCGTTGGCGGGTGCCCACCCCGCTTGTTTCATCATCTTTAACGTTAAAACGAAGACGGGAGCCCACCCCGCGCTTCGGTGAGGGAAGAAGAAAAAAATCACCGCCGCAGCCCGGTCCGGACAGGAAGCCAGGCAACCTGTGTGAGGACGTGGGCGGGACTTAAAGCAGGAAGCGGACAGGAGCCTACCCCGCGCTCCTGTACGGAAGGAGGAAACCGGAAGCCGACGGGAGCCTACCCCGCGCTCCGGTGCACTACATTGGTGGAGACGGACGGCGGCTTCATCCGGAGGGCTCCCGTGTGTGGTGAGAGCCTGAAATCCCCGTTCCCCGGACGAGAAGGGCTCCGGTCTCACCAGACGCCTACCCAGGAAGAAGTTGCTTCGTGAGTAACTCCCCAGGTAACACGCTCCCGGCCGCGCGTTGCTTAGGAGAGGCCGGGAGCGGGTGAGAGCCGGTGGGGGGGAGGCTGTGAGCGAGCGGGCGAAGAGTGAGCTGCGAGGAGCGCCCTCGTAATGACCTGGCAGCGTTACCTCCATTAAGGAGCCTGGGGGGCTCACCCAAGCATTGTTGGCACCTCCCCCCCCCCCCGCAAGAGAGACGGGAGGTGGCGGACCCAAGCCCCGGGGAGTGGAGCTTCTCTTGGGCATATTAGGAGCCAAGTGAGGGTTCCCAGGGCACCGTAGTGCCCAGGCTTGTTCCCCTGGTGTGTGGCCATCCCTCCACAGCAGCCCCGCTTCATAGAGGGCAGCTGGGACTTTAGTTGGGCCATGATTGTTTTAGAGCCCTGTGTGGCTCCAACTTGGGCATAGTTGTTTAGAGGGCACAGTGGGTGCCCAGGGCCAACATTTGGTCCTCCCAGCTGCGCAGCAATTAGTGCCAGCTGCACCGTTTAGGTTACAGTACATTGGGGGCATGTCCTTTTGCAGTTAGGCGTGAGATGCACTCCTTTTGCCCCTTTTCTTCACATCTGCGCAGCACTTAGTACCAGCTGCAACATTTAGGCCTGGTCTTTGCGCCTTCTGCCTTGGATGCGTGCGCAGCCCAGCCCTGACATTGTGGACAAAGGGCGTTTGAGCCCCTGAAAGGCCAAGTTGGCCTGGGGACAGGTTCCCTGTGTTGTGCCCTCACCTAGGGTACATGGTTATTTTTGCATGTGTACTCTTGCGCCATGTGCATTGCCTTTATGCTTATTTTTATTCCTAACTGTGTCTATGCGTAGGAGACCGTATTCCTAGTATAGGTTATGCTAGTGTGTTCATGGTTTCCTGCGTGATATATGCCTAAGGTGTTTAGGATTGCGTAGGGTGTACTTACCTTTTACCAGTGGTTACTGGTTGTGCGCTACATTTATTATTTGTTCTACATTTCTACAGTTACAATTGGTGATTTGTGCTAATTCCGACAGTGGTCCATGTGGCCTTGTCTTGTGTAAATAGTCCCCTTTAAATTCCGCCCAGTGCCAGTTGGCACAGTGTAAATTGTGTGAATATTATCTAATGTGTTTATTGTAATACAAAGGCTATTTGTTATATATAACCTTGTGTGGAGTTTCTTTTGTGGTGGGCCTAGGGTGTTGTTGCTGTGTGCGTGCGCAAACGCTTTACACATTGCCTCTGGGATAAGCCTGACTGCTCGTGCGAAGCTACCAAGGGGGTGAGCAGGGGTTATCTTTGGCGTGTAACTCCCCAGCCCTGACTTAGAGTGGTGGTTTCTGCCTGGCTTTGGCGCAAGCCCTAGCCAACCAGAAATCCCATTTCTAACATGTATTAAAATAGGAAATAAATATTTTGGAAGGTAGGAAATTTCAATACACTGGGTCAGGCAATTTGATTAATGGTAGGTTCCGTGATGGAAGCAGTGGAGGGTAGATTCATACCAACTCCTGCCAGACAAGGGGCTGCTCACGACTGTCAGGGGCCATGCTGGAAGACCCTGACGAGGCAGCAGGACGTAACCGAGCCTCGGAAGCGCCCGGAACTACACTACCCAGGAATCCATGAGGGGGCGCGTCACTGACGTCAACACGCACCCGGAAGAAAGGTATTTCCAGGGCAGAGCAGATGATGCAGGTGCCGGTTACTCTCGCCGCTGGGACGCAGAAGCTTCAAGAGGTCCGGTAAGGGTGCGATACGCACCAAAACAATTCCTTGTTTGTCTTGTCTTGTGCTTCTCAGCGGAAGCGGCACGATAGCTCCGGTCAAATCCACTGTGCCTCTCCCATTGGTTGAATCCTTTGTGGGGTTCTTGCGGGCGGGCTATTCAACCCCGGCTGGGGGCTTGATCCAGGCGCTATCCTTCCTTTCCCCCCCCCCCTGATCCCTCATAGCAAGGGGGGTTTGTACCGCTGACCGCCACCAAGCAGAAGGAGTGAAAGAAGGACAAGGTCTACTAGCGCTGCATCACGCACCATATTTTGTTGTTGTAAGTCAAGGCCAGGTTCTGGGGATGGGCTCTGTGTATACCTTCCTTGGATATCGAATACCGTGGAACCAATTGGGTGTGTGTAAAGTACAATACCGTGGAACCAATTGGGTGTGTGTAAAGTACAACAAAAAGGAACCTGTTATTTTCATATAAGAACGTCTTGAGCTTGTAGTAAACCCTTGTTGTCTGTGACGTATCAGACATCTGTAAAGCTAACATTGAAGTCGTTATGCATTGTTGCCTGAGGAGGTAACTTGCTACTCATTGTCGGCACTAAGGAAGTCAGTGTGGATACAACCTATAATTAAACCCAGGGCCGGCTTTAGTGCTGGTGGCGCCCTGTGCGACAATGTTTGTTGGAGCCCCCCAATGACCACCTTCACCACGGATTCTCTCACTAGCCCCCTTTAACAGTGACCAAGTCTCCATAACCAAACCCTCTCAGATGCATTGAATTAGTTATACAGCACCACTCATACCAGTGGAGGGTGTCCGAGCACTTTGCATCACACACACATTACACTGAGACAATCAATCATACATGTGTAAATCAGTGTATAGGAAATGTTACATAAGCCAAAGGACTAAAATTGGGGGAGTCACATGTCATCCATACTGGTAGGCAGTATAGTTTAAGAGTGCTTGGTGTGGAGAAGCACAAACTCAGAGTCGAAAAAGAAACAGCATAGTTGAGAGTTTTCTTTAAAAATAAGAATCGATTTCTAGCCAAATTAACCCTTTTTGCAACATTAATCAATGTCCTAATAATGTATACTTTGCAGTGTGTATGCAGTTCTAGGATGAAAGTTAATAGCTCACTATCCTATATTAGGACTTTAAGTTATAAATTGCAAGTAACAAAAGGATGCCTCTTTTGAAAGCAGTAACCTGCTGATCTGTTTACATCATATGCACTCCGTAATCTACTTGGTACACATTCTTTGCAGCAGGCATATTAGCCCTCTGCACTAACTTCACCTAAAATTCAAAACCTCAACTATGCAAAATGCTGATCTCTCTCCAGGAAGATAATTAATCAACGAGTTATCTTGACATTTATGTGAGGCCTGGTAATTGCCGGGGGAAAGAAACGTTGCAGCAGGTGATTCAAAAGCATAATGAACTTCCAAACACGGCGCCCCGAGGAAGCCAGCACCCGGTGCGGTGGCACCGGTCGCACCGCCCTAAAGCCGGCCCTGATTAAACCACCCATGAGTGTTTCCTATGTTTATGTTGTTTCACTGCAGGGGAACGTGCATACCAGTCAGCCCAGCACCCCTGTAAAGCCAAGCTCTGCTCATCTTGGGGTAGGTGTTATTTCGGCAAGACAGTGAGAGGGCAACACGGGTGGGGGCATGCTCTTGGTAATCACATGTGGTTCTTGTTCATAGATGTAAGTGAAGCTTGCTTACCACTGACTGCTGACGAAACAAGCAGAAGCCTTTTTTCTTTGTTACAGGTACAATAACTGTACAAGGGGCCTGTAATGTACGTTTATAGATATATACGTTTTTGTTACATCTGTTTATGTGCGATCACTGTGACTTAGCGGATGTTATCTTCTACAGGTCTCCCTCCCCGCAGTTCCCATCCTTCCCTTCCCCCGCTTGATCACTCCATTAAAACTGTAAGTTTGACCAGACCATGGTGGTATCGAGAGGTGGACCATAAAGAGCGACATACGACCCTGAGGATCCGAGGCCGCGACAGAGTAACCGGCCCACGAATAGGCATCCTCCCGGTCGCAAGTTGAATATGGCCACTTTAGACGACATCATGGCAGCCCTAGCCGTAGTGCAAACAGAACTCACGGCTTCTAGAGCAGAGACATCCGCCCTACAAGCAGTCGTAGATAGGATGCAGAGGAACCCTTTTAATGCAGGCATAGCGCAGGCAACCCACACAACCCCTGTGGTGGTGGAGATACCTACACCCATTCCCCTGGCCACACCAGAGAGATTCTATGGGGAGAGTAGCACGGTCCAGGTGTTCCTGACGCAGGTGATGCTGCACTTCTCTGCAAAGTAAAAGCCTTTACAACCAATCATGCCCGGGTAGCGTTCCTCATTTCATACCTGGCAGGGGATGCTGCACAATGGGCAGTGCCATTGGTGAAGAGAGACGACCCACTGCTATATGATTGGGACTCTTTTATTAAAGAGTTCGAGAAGACCTTTAATCGCCGGACAGGGATCTGTTGGAGTTACGGCAAGGAAACCGGTATCTCATCACGTACCTCAATGACTTCCGCAGATTAATCACTGAAACAGAGTGGCCCGAAGCGAAACAAGCTGCTATTTTCCATCAAGGGCTGAGAGAAGAGATGAAAGACATCTTGGCTCAAATAGACCCCCAACCTGCCTCATGCGAGGACTTGATAAGTCTAGTGTTACGACTGGATCATCGACTCTGCGAACGCAAAGGGGAGCACAAAAGGAGAGAGCGTATGCCTACTAGATATGAGACACCCCATCGTGCAGAAAACCAATCAACAACCAAGACAGAGCCCATGGACATAGGAGCGGTACGTGCAGCTATCACTACGGAGGAAAGGGAATATCGCAGGAAAAAAGGATTATGCATCTACTGTGGTAAGAAAGACCATTTCATCAGGGAGTGCTCCCTGCGAACGAAGTATCCGCGTCCGGAACCCGGAAAGTCATTGCCGGTAGCCTATACATCGACAGCGGGAAACGACCAAGCTTGAGGACGAACGAAGCGACTTCTTCAAGCCAGACGTACATCCCTTCCTTGCACAAGTACCCTCTTTGTAGGAAGGATCATTTCTTCCTGAACCTATGTTTTCGCATTCGAGACGAATGGTATCCGGTGCAAGCGATGCTGGATTCTGGTGCAACGGGTTGCTTTATTAACCACGAACACTCCGTGGATTTGGGTCTTGAGCTGCACGAGAAAACCCTGCCAGAAGCAGTGTACGCAGTGGATGGGAGACGATTGGAGGCTGGTCCCATTATATTTTGCACCGATGATCTAGAAGTACTTCACGGCGAAGACCATAAAGAAAGGCTGGTGTTCAACGTCATAACAGCTCCGCAGTACGGAGTCATCCTGGGGTTACCGTGGCTGAAAAAACACAACCCCCAGGTGGACTGGGAGGACAAAACCCTTACTTTTACGTCAGAATCTTGCCTTCGAAGCTGCAAGCAAGCCAAAAGCAACACTGCGCCGACGTTGTCGGAGAGACACCATATCGCTACAGCGGCTGATACCGGATGTTCAGCCGACGAATATAGTGATTTCGCGGACGTATTTAATGAAACTATGGCAGAAACACTACCACCGCACAGACAGTGCGATTGTCAGATAGACCTGCTGCCCGGGGCAGTCATACCCTCAGGAAGAGTGTACGCCTTAACCGAACCTGAGAATCTCCATCTCCGTGAGTACCTGGATAAATACCTGGCGTTGGGGTTCATTCGGGTGTCCAACTCATCGGCAGTCTCCCCATTGTTTTTTATACCCAAAGCCAACGGCGAGCTGCACGCCTGTGTAGACTTTCGCTCACTCAACGCCATTACGGTGAAAAACCGATATCCTCTCCCTCTCATTCCCGTTCTCCTTAAGCAGGTACAAAAGGCCGTTATATACACCCGTTTAGACCTAAATGGAGCCTACCATCTGGTACGGATGCGACAGGGGGATGAATGGAAGACAGCGTTTAAAACACGCTACGGTCTATACGAATATCTGGTTATGCCCTTCAGCCTGTGCAACGCGCCAGCAGCCTTCCAATACTTCCTCAACGATGTACTGCGAGAATTCCTTGATCAATTCGTGGTGGTGTATATAGACGACATCTTGATCTACTCGTCCTCCACGAAAGTACATCGGTCCCATGTACGCACCGTACTACAGGCCCTGCGAAATCACCTGCTATACTGTAAGATCAGCAAATATGAGTTCAGTGTCACCACCGTGGAATTCCTCGGGGTTATGCTAACATCTTTGGGGCAAGAAATGTCCGATAGGAAGGTACAAGCTGTGAAGGACTGGCCAACTCCCAAGACGGTTCGCGACATCCAATGCTTCCTGGGCTTTGCCAACTTTTACCCCCGGTTTTTCAATCAGTTCTCCAAACTGGCTGCTCCGCTCTCACGCCTACTGCAGAAAAAGGTGGTGTTTCATTGGACAGAAGAAACGCAACAAGGTTTTGAAGCATTAAAGAACGCCTTTACATCCGCCCCGGTGCTACGACATGCTAATCCCGACCAACCATACATCGTGGAGACAGATGCATCCGAATATGCGGTGGGAGCGGTACTTTCCCAACAACATTTAGAAACAGGCCAGCTACATCCGGTGGCCTTTATGTCTCGAAAGCTAAATCCCGCAGAGCGCAACTACACTATAGCAGAAAAGGAGCTGCTAGCTGTAAAGAACGCGTTCCAGGAGTGGAGACAGTACCTGATGGGTTCGAAGCACATAGTCACCGTCTTTACGGACCACCTCAATCTGCAGTTTATGACAGCAGCAAGGCACCTGTCACCCCGACAGCTGCGTTGGATGTTGTTTTTCGTGGAGTACAACTTCCTTGTGACTTTTCGCCCGGGGAGCGAAAACAAAAAGGCGGATGCGTTAAGTCGTCAAGCCTCTTCTGTTACTCCTGAAGTCCCTCCTGAAAACGCCATCGTGAATCCCAGGAATGTGATAAGTGCCACCGTCACAGATAGATTCCTTAGGAGCGTCGCCCACAACATCAAAAATGACAAGTGGAAAATCTGGCTAGGACAAAACAAAGAGTGGACTATGAAGGATGGAATTACAGTACGAGGAAACCAAATTTTGTTGCCTATCCTTGCATTAAGAAAACAGGTATTTTGATGGTGTTATTCCTTGCCCAGCGCGGGACACAACAGCGTCGAGAAAACCAGAGAACGGGTACTTCGTCAGTTCTGGTGGCCCAGTGTCACAAATGATGTAAAGACCTGGGTCGGTGAATGCACGGTGTGTTGTCAGATGAAGACCACACACTCCCGACCCGATGGCCTATTACGGCCCCTCCCTACTCCAGTCCGTCCCTGGGAACAAATATCGCTGGATTTTGTGGTTGGAATGCCACCAGACACAAAATCCTTGTGGTGGTGGACTATTTAACTAAGCTAGCCCACTTCATTGCCTGCAAGAAGATCCCGACGGCAGGTGAATTGGCACAAATACTGTTGCACAGTATAGTACGTTTACACGGATTACCGCAAGTGGTAGTATCAGACGGGGGCGCCCAATTCACCGCGAAATTCTGGAAGACATGGTGTTCTGCACTTCGAATCACCTCAAACATATCCACCAGCTTCCACCCCCAGACAGACAGCCAGACGGAAAGGGTCAATCAGACTCTAAATCAATATCTCAGGTGTTATGTGGATGTCACAACAGAAGCATGGGTGGACAGTTTGTGGCTGGCGGAAGTAGCATATAACAGCGCACTTCATAGGTCCACTAAACACACACCTTTTTACTGCACATACGTCTATCACCCTGACTTCTCCCCCTTCCAGCAACCTGTGGGCCAGAGGTCTGTCCCAGAGGTTCAGGAACGGATAACCCATATCCAAACAACACTCCGAAAGGTACGCAAGGAGTTACAGAACTCAAAGAAGCAGTACAAGGCATATGCAGATAGGCATAGGCGTATGGGTCCCACGTACAAACTAGGCGATTACGTATGGCTGTCTACCAAAAATGTACGGTTTAAGAGATACAGCATCTTTAACCCACAATACATTGGCCCCTACAAGGTTGTTAAATTAATCAACCCAGTGGTGGTGAAGCTAGCTCTGCCGTCTTCCCTGCGCATCCATCCTGCTTTTCATGTTTCCCTGCTTAAACCCTCACGTTCTGGGGTACGAAAGAACCCGGCTCCCATTCTGGTAGATGGGGAGCTAGAGCACGAAGTGAGGGGTATACTGGATTCTAAAATCCATCTAACAAGGTTGTGGTATTTGGTCGCCTGGAAAGGCTATGGTGATGCAGAGAATTCATGGGAGCCTGCTACAGCGGTCCACGCCCCTAGATATGTTTGTTTGTTTCACAACTGTCTCCCTCACAAACCTTGCCTCTGTCAGTGTTCTTCAGGAGAGGAATGTACTGTCAGGGTCCACGCTGGAAGACCCTGACGAGGCAGCAGGACATAACCGAGCCTCGGAAGTGCCCGGAACTACACTACCCATGTATCCATGCGGGGGCGCGTCACTGACGTCGACACGCACCCGGAAGAAAGGTATTTCCAGGGCAGAGCAGACGATGCGGGCGCCGGTTACTCTCGCCGCTGGGACGCAGAAGGTTCAAGAGGTCCGGTAAGGGTGCGATACGCACCTAAACTATTCCTTGTTTGTCTTGACTTGTGCTTCTCAGCGGAAGCGGCACTGTAGCTCCGGTCAAATCCGCTGTGCCTCTCCCGTTGGTTGAATCCTTTGTGGGGTTCTTGCGGGTGGTGCGTCATAGAGGGGCTCTCGGCTGGGGGCTTGATCCAGGCGCTATCCTTCCTTTTTTCCTCCCCCGATCCCTCATAGCAAGGGGGGTTTGTACCGCTGACCGCCACCAAGCAGAAGGAGTGAAAGAAGGACAAGGTGTACTAGCGCTGCATCACGCACCATATTTTGTTGTTGTAAGTCAAGGCCAGGTTCTGGGGATAGGCTCTGTGTATACCTTCCTTGGATATCGAATACCGTGGAACCAATTGGGTGTGTGTAAAGTACAATACCGTGGAACCAATTGGGTGTGTGTAAAGTACAACAAAAAGGAACCTTTTATTTTCATATAAGAACGTCTTGAGCTTGCAGTAAACCCTTCTTGTCTGAGACGTATCAGACATCTGTAAAGCTAACATTGAAGTCGTTATGCATTGTTGCCTGAGGAGGTAACTTACCTACTCATTGTCGGCACTAAGGAACTCAGTGTGGATACAACCTATAATTGAACCACCCGTGTGTGGGTCCTATGTTTATGTTGTTTCACTGCAGGGGAACGTGCATACCAGTCAGCCCAGCACCCCTGTAAAGCCAAGCTCTGCTCATCTTGGGGTAGGTGTTATTTCAGCAAGACAGTGAGAGGGCAACACGGGTGGGGGCATGCTCTTGGTAATCACATGTGGTTCTTGTTCATAGATGTGAGTGAAGCCTGCTAACCACTGACTGCTGACGAAACAAGCAGAAGCCTTTTTTCATTGTTACAGGTACAATAACTGTGTACAAGGGGCCTGTAATGCACGTTTATAGATATAAAAGGTTTTGTTACATCTGTTTATGTGCGATCACTGTGACTTAGCGGATGTTATCTTTTACAGGTCTCCCTCCCCGCAGTTCCCATCCTTCCCTTCCCCCGCTTGATCACTCCATTAAGTCTGTAAGTTTGACCAGACCGTGGTGGTATCGAGAGGTGGACCATAAAGAGCGACATACGACCCTGAGGATCTGAGGCCGCGACAACGACCTCATCTAGTTGAGCCCAGCCATTACTTCCCTCGATTATGATTGAGAATCATGATCAAGGGAAGATCGAAGCTCATATTCATTTTCTCATATAAAGTACAAACGTGAAATGCTGGGTCTCCATCTTTGTTTCATAAATCACAAGGACATATCTTCATTCTTGCTTTTGGTGATGTCTGTGCAAATTACCACTATTTTCATTCTTCTACCATGTGCAGCTTGCCCCATCCGCTAAATGACCAGGTCTAAAATCTAAATGTAAAGAAGACCCAAATTCCATGATGGATGCCTATTAAAGCTGCAGTGTATAGCGTTTTTACAAGACGTTGCCTCGATCCTTCTGTGATTGGCAGTTTATTGATCATTTCTTCAGTGTTGCTCAATTGACCCAATTTCTGTTTCTCCTGCATTCCCAGGTATTTGATTTTAAACTGACTCAAGATGAGATGGACACCATTCTGAGCTTAAACAGAAACTGGCGAGTCTGTGACATGGAAATGTAAGTATCTTGGCGGGTAAAAGGTGGAGCTTAAGGTTTTTATAATTAATTATGGGTTATTGGCACACGCAAGCATTTTTGCAATAATATAAATGACAGATGTTAGTATTTCCATTCAGTGGTTCTCACTGTGTTGTCTTGTGGCACATGAAAGAGTGGGATTGGAGACTGCTGCTTGTAAGTTGCACACATCAGTATATGGTTTATGCATTTAGTCACCTTATTAGCACATATCATTCTGGAAGGCAGTCCTAAACTAAGTAAATACATTAAACATGATTTTATGAAGTGGATGTAAGTTGCTGGAGTCCAACTACAGGATGTGTTTATCCTCATAGGGCACATTTAACTGCCTTTGGAATATTAGTAGATGACTGAGGCATTTGTTTTATAATGAAGTGAACTTACCTCGCGAAGAGAGGGTCTGGGCTGAGAATAGGGCCAGGGTCTCGCCCAGTGACTCCTGCACATAACCAAAGACAATGCACAGAAGGTGGTGGGGGCACTAGTCCAAGGGTATGGCCGCAGGGTACACCTTTTACCTGTTGGGCATGGCTGCAGCACATACAGGGCCAGAGGAAGAGGACAAGGGACATACCTGTAGTGCAGAACTAAAGAAATTCGTTGACAACAACTCTCCTAAATAGCTGTCATGATTGGCTACTTAGGTCACAAGCTGTCATAAAAAAAGAATTACAACCTAAGAAGCCCTTTAGCCTTCAGTTTAAGAGTAATTAACGTTTCGATCCAAAATCAATGATAAACCCCTTTTATGGTTAGCTAATCAGCCGTGACAGAAGACATCACTCGTGACGTAAGACAGCATCACCAATGCCCTCAACAGTGGCATCATTCAAGATAAACATGCCAGTCACATGCCAGTAGAAGTGAAATCCTTTCTTTGTAATGTCTAAAATGTCTCGTTGCTGACAGGGGAACAAATCATCACTTTTTGATTTATGAAGACATTATTTGAAAGTAGAAACGGAGATCAGTGTATGGGGATGCTTGGTAGGGTTAGGGTTACTTAATGAACCCTAATTTGACAGGCAGCGAGGAATAACTGGACAATAGGACCTCTAATTGTAGCTAGTTTCTTAGTCGATAGGATATTTTGTTTGACAAGTCTGCATGAAAGTTCACAATAAACAATATTTACGTTTGTTTAATCCTTTCATCATCAAGTCATTTATAAAGTGTCATAAACATTGTTTTAAATGAAATATAAACTTGCTCCTGAAACCTATTTGCTCCTGAGAAGTGTGGATACTCTCACATTAACTGTATTGCTGCACTGCTGAGAAGTGCAGGTACTCTCGCATTACCTGTATTGCTGCACTGCTGAGAAGTATGGATACTCTCACATTAACTGTATTGCTGCACTTCTGAGGAGTGCAGGTACTCTCGCATTAGCTGAGGAGTGCAGGTACTCTCGCATTAACTGTATTGCAGCAGGGCTGAGAAGTGCAGGTACTCTTGCATTAACTGTATTGCTGCACTGCTGAGAAGTGCAGGTACTCTCGCATTAACTGTATTGCAGCAGGGCTGAGAAGTGTAGGTACTCTCGCATTAACTATATTGAAGCAGGGCAGAAAAGTGCAGGTACTCTCGCATTAACTGTATTGCTGCACTGCTGAGAAGTGCAGGTACTCTCACATTAACTGTATTGCTGCACTGCTGAGAAGTGTGGATACTCTCACATTAACTGTATTGCTGCACTGCTGAGATGTGCAGGTACTCTTGCATTACCTGTATTGCTGCACTGCTGAGGAGTGCAGGTACTCTCGCATTAACTGTATTGCAGCAGGGCTGAGAAGTGCAGGTACTCTCGCATTAACTGTATTGCTGCACTGCTGAGAAGTGCAGGTAATCTCGCATTAACTGTATTGCAGCAGGGCTGAGAAGTGTAGGTACTCTTGCATTAACTGTATTGCAGCAGGGCTGAGAAGTGCAGGTACTCACGCATTAACTGCATTGCTGCACTGCTGAGGAGTGCAGGTACTCTTGCATTAACTGTATTGCAGCAGGGCTGAGAAGTGCAGGTACTCTCGCATTAACTGTATTGCAGCAGGGCTGAGAAGTGCAGATACTCTTGCATTAACTGTATTGCTGCACTGCTGAGGAGTGCAGGTACTCCCGCATTAACTGTATTGCTGCACTGCTGAGGAGTGCAGGTACTCTCGCATTAACTGTATTGCTGCACTGCTGAGGAGTGCAGGTACTCTCGCATTAACTGTATTGCTGCACTGCTGAGAAGTGCAGGTACTCTCGCATTACCTGTATTGCTGCACTGCTGAGGAGTGCAGGTGCTCTCGCATTAACTGTAATGCTGCACTGCTGAGGAGTGCAGGTACTCTCGCATTAACTGTATTGCAGCAGGGCTGAGAAGTGCAGGTACTCTCGCATTAACTGTATTGCTGCACTGCTGAGGAGTGCAGGTACTCTCGCATTAACTGTATTGCAGCAGGGCTGAGAAGTGCAGGTACTCTCGCATTAACTGTATTGCTGCACTGCTGAGAAGGGCAGGTAATCTACCTGTATTGCTGCACTGCTGAGAAGTGCAGGTACTCTCGCATTAACTGTATTGCTGCACTGCTGAAAAGTGCAGGTACTCTCGCATTACCTGTATTGCTGCACTGCTGAGGAGTGCAGGTACTCTCGCATTAACTGTGTATTGCAGCAGGGCTGAGAAGTGCAGGTACTCTCGCATTAACTGTATTGCTGCACTGCTGAGAAGTGCTGGTACTCTCGCATTAACTGTTTTGCAGGAGGGCTGAGGAGTGCAGGTACTCTCGCATTAACTGTATTGCAGCAGGGCTGAAGAGTACAGGTACTCTCGCATTAATTGTATTGCTGCACTGCTGAGGAGTGCAGGCACTCTCGAATTAACTGTATTGCTGCATTGCTGAGAAGTGCAGGTACTCTTGCATTAACTGTATTGCTGCACTGCTGAGAAGTGCAGGTACTCTCGCATTAACTGTATTGCAGCAGGGCTGAGGAGTGCAGGTGCTCTCGCATTAACTGTATTGCAGCAGGGCTGAGAAGTGCAGGTACTCTCGCATTAACTGTATTGCTGCACTGCTGAGGAGTGCAGGTACTCTCGCATTAACTGTATTGCTGCACTGCTGAGGAGTGCAGATACTCTCGCATTAACTGTATTGCAGCAGGGCTGAGAAGTGCAGGTACTCTCGCATTAAGTGTATTGCTGCACTGCTGAGAAGTGCAGGTACTCTCGCATTAACTGTATTGCTGCACTGCTGAGAAGTGCAGGTACTCTCGCATTACCTGTATTGCTGCACTGCTGAGGAGTGCAGGTGCTCTCGCATTAACTGTAATGCTGCACTGCTGAGGAGTGCAGGTACTCTCGCATTAACTGTATTGCAGCAGGGCTGAGAAGTGCAGGTACTCTCGCATTAACTGTATTGCTGCACTGCTGAGGAGTGCAGGTACTCTCGCATTGACTGTATTGCAGCAGGGCTGAGAAGTGCAGGTACTCTCGCATTAACTGTATTGCTGCACTGCTGAGAAGGGCAGGTAATCTCGCATTAACTGTATTGCAGCAGGGCTGAGAAGTGCAGGTACTCTCGCATTAACTGTATTGCAACAGGGCTGAGGAGTGCAGGTACTGTCGCATTAATTGTATTGCTGCACTGCTGAGGAGTGCAGGTACTCTTGCATTAATTGTATTGCTGCACTGCTGAGAAGTGCAGGTACTCTCGCATTAACTGTATTGCTGCACTGCTGAGAAGTGCAGGTACTCTCGCATTACCTGTATCGCTGCACTGCGGAGGAGTGCAGGTACTCTCGCATTAATTGTATTGCTGCACTGTTGAGGAGTGCAGGTACTCTCGCATTAACTGTATTGCTGCACTGCTGAAAAGTGCAGGTACTCTCGCATTACCTGTATTGCTGCACTGCTGAGGAGTGCAGGTACTCTCGCATTAACTGTGTATTGCAGCAGGGCTGAGAAGTGCAGGTACTCTCGCATTAACTGTATTGCTGCACTGCTGAGAATTGCAGGTACTCTCGCATTAACTGTATTGCAGGAGGGCTGAGGAGTGCAGGTACTCTCGCATTAACTGTATTGCAGCAGGGCTGAGGAGTACAGGTACTCTCGCATTAATTGTATTGCTGCACTGCTGAGGAGTGCAGACACTCTCGAATTAATATTGCTGCATTGCTGAGAAGTGCAGGTACTCTTGCATTAACTGTATTGCTGCACTGCTGAGAAGTGCAGGTACTCTCGCATTAACTGTATTGCAGCAGGGCTGAGGAGTGCAGGTGCTCTCTCATTAACTGTATTGCTGCACTGCTGAGAAGTGCAGTTACTCTCGCATTAACTGTATTGCAGCAGGGCTGAGAAGTGCAGGTACTCTCGCATTAACTGTATTGCTGCACTTCTGAGGAGTGCAGGTACTCTCGCATTAACTGTATTGCTGCACTGCTGAGGAGTGCAGGTACTCTCGCATTAACTGTATTGCAGCAGGGCTGAGAAGTGCAGGTACTCTCGCATTAAGTGTATTGCTGCACTGCTGAGAAGTGCAGGTACTCTCGCATTAACTGTATTGCAGCAGGGCTGAGAAGTGTAGGTACTCTCGCATTAACTATATTGCAGCAGGGCAGAACAGTGCAGGTACTCTCACATTAACTGTATTGCTGCACTGCTGAGAAGTGCAGGTACTCTCACATTAATTGTATTGCTGCACTGCTGAGAAGTGTGGATACTCTCACATTAACTGTATTGCTGCACTGCTGAGATGTGCAGGTACTCTCGCATTACCTGTATTGCTGCACTGCTGAGGAGTGCAGGTACTCTCGCATTAACTGTATTGCAGCAGGGCTGAGAAGTGCAGGTACTCTCGCATTAACTGTATTGCTGCACTGCTGAGAAGTGCAGGTAATCTCGCATTAACTGTATTGCAGCAGGGCTGAGAAGTGTAGGTACTCTCGCATTAACTGTATTGCAGCAGGGCTGAGAAGTGCAGGTACTCTCGCATTAACTGCATCGCTGCACTGCTGAGGAGTGCAGGTACTCTCGCATTAACTGTATTGCAGCAGGGCTGAGAAGTGCAGATACTCTCGCATTAACTGTATTGCTGCACTGCTGAGGAGTACAGGTACTCTCGCATTAACTGTATTGCAACAGGGCTGAGAAGTGCAGGTACTCTCGCATTAACTGTATTGCAGCAGGGCTGAGAAGTGCAGGTACTCTCGCATTAACTGTATTGCTGCACTGCGGAGGAGTGCAGGTACTCTCGCATTAACTGTATTGCAGCAGGGCTGAGAAGTGCAGATACTCTTGCATTAACTGTATTGCTGCACTGCTGAGAAGTGCAGGTACTCTTGCATTAACTGTATTGCTGCACTGCTGAGAAGTGCAGGTACTCTCGCATTAACTGTATTGCTGCACTGCTGAGGAGTGCAGGTACTCTCGCATTAACTGTATTGCTGCACTGCTGAGGAGTGCAGGTACTCTCGCATTAACTGTATTGCAACAGGGCTGAGGAGTGCAGGTACTCTCGCATTAACTGTATTGCAGCAGGGCTGAGAAGTGCAGCTACTCTCGCATTAACTGTATTGCTGCACTGCTGAGGAGTGCAGGTACTCTTGCATTAATTGTATTGCTGCACTGCTGAGAAGTGCAGGTACTCTCGCATTAACTGTATTGCTGCACTGCTGAGAAGTGCAGGTACTCTCGCATTACCTGAATCGCTGCACTGCGGAGGAGTGCAGGTACTCTCGCATTAATTGTATTGCTGCACTGTTGAGGAGTGCAGGTACTCTCGCATTAACTGTATTGCTGCACTGCTGAAAAGTGCAGGTACTCTCGCATTACCTGTATTGCTGCACTGCTGAGGAGTGCAGGTACTCTTTGCATTAACTGTGTATTGCAGCAGGGCTGAGAAGTGCAGGTACTCTCGCATTAACTGTATTGCTGCACTGCTGAGAAGTGCAGGTACTCTCGCATTAACTGTATTGCAGGAGGGCTGAGGAGTGCAGGTACTCTCGCATTGACTGTATTGCAGCAGGGCTGAGGAGTACAGGTACTCTCGCATTAATTGTATTGCTGCACTGCTGAGGAGTGCAGGCACTCTCGCATTAACTGTATTGCTGCACTGCTGAGAAGTGCAGGTACTCTTGCATTAACTGTATTGCTGCACTGCTGAGAAGTGCAGGTACTCTCGCATTAACTGTATTTCAGCAGGGCTGAGAAGTGCAGGTGCTCTCGCATTAACTGTATTGCTGCACTGCTGAGAAGTGCAGTTACTCTCGCATTAACTGTATTGCAGCAGGGCTGAGAAGTGCAGGTACTCTCGCATTAACTGTATTGCTGCACTGCTGAGGAGTGCAGGTACTCTCGCATTAACTGTATTGCAGCAGGGCTGAGAAGTGCAGGTACTCTCGCATTAACTGCATTGCAGCAGGGCTGAGAAGTGCAGGTACTCTCGCATTAACTGTATTGCTGCACTGCTGAGGAGTGCAGTTACTCTCGCATTAACTGTATTGCAGCAGGGCTGAGAAGTGCAGGTACTCTCGCATTACCTGTATCGCTGCACTGCGGAGGAGTGCAGGTACTCTCGCATTAATTGTATTGCTGCACTGTTGAGGAGTGCAGGTACTCTCGCATTAACTGTATTGCTGCACTGCTGAAAAGTGCAGGTACTCTCGCATTACCTGTATTGCTGCACTGCTGAGGAGTGCAGGTACTCTCGCATTAACTGTATTGCAGGAGGGCTGAGGAGTGCAGGTAGTCTCGCATTAACTGTATTGCAGCAGGGCTGAGGAGTACAGGTACTCTCGCATTAATTGTATTGCTGCACTGCTGAGGAGTGCAGACACTCTCGAATTAATATTGCTGCATTGCTGAGAAGTGCAGGTACTCTTGCATTAACTGTATTGCTGCACTGCTGAGAAGTGCAGGTACTCTCGCATTAACTGTATTGCAGCAGGGCTGAGGAGTGCAGGTGCTCTCGCATTAACTGTATTGCTGCACTGCTGAGAAGTGCAGTTACTCTCGCATTAACTGTATTGCAGCAGGGCTGAGAAGTGCAGGTACTCTCGCATTAACTGTTTTGCTGCACTGCTGAGGAGTGCAGGTACTCTCGCATTAACTGTATTGCTGCACTGCTGAGGAGTGCAGGTACTCTCGCATTAACTGTATTGCAGCAGGGCTGAGAAGTGCAGGTACTCTCGCATTAAGTGTATTGCTGCACTGCTGAGAAGTGCAGGTACTCTCGCATTAACTGTATTGCAGCAGGGCTGAGAAGTGTAGGTACTCTCGCATTAACTATATTGCAGCAGGGCAGAACAGTGCAGGTACTCTCACATTAACTGTATTGCTGCACTGCTGAGAAGTGCAGGTACTCTCGCATTAATTGTATTGCAGCAGGGCTGAGAAGTGCAGGTACTCTCGCATTAACTGTATTGCTGCACTGCTGAGGAGTGCAGGTACTCTTGAATTAATTGTATTGCTGCACTGCTGAGAAGTGCAGGTACTCTCGCATTAACTGTATTGCTGCACTGCTGAGAAGTGCAGGTACTCTCGCATTACCTGTATCGCTGCACTGCGGAGGAGTGCAGGTACTCTCGCATTAATTGTATTGCTGCACTGTTGAGGAGTGCAGGTACTCTCGCATTAACTGTATTGCTGCACTGCTGAAAAGTGCAGGTACTCTCGCATTACCTGTATTGCTGCACTGCTGAGGAGTGCAGGTACTCTTTGCATTAACTGTGTATTGCAGCAGGGCTGAGAAGTGCAGGTACTCTCGCATTAACTGTATTGCTGCACTGCTGAGAAGTGCAGGTACTCTCGCATTAACTGTATTGCAGGAGGGCTGAGGAGTGCAGGTACTCTCGCATTGACTGTATTGCAGCAGGGCTGAGGAGTACAGGCACTCTCGCATTAATTGTATTGCTGCACTGCTGAGGAGTGCAGGCACTCTCGCATTAACTGTATTGCTGCACTGCTGAGAAGTGCAGGTACTCTCGCATTACCTTTCTCGCTGCACTGCGGAGGAGTGCAGGTACTCTCGCATTAATTGTATTGCTGCACTGTTGAGGAGTGCAGGTACTCTCGCATTAACTGTATTGCTGCACTGCTGAAAAGTGCAGGTACTCTCGCATTACCTGTATTGCTGCACTGCTGAGGAGTGCAGGTACTCTCGCATTAACTGTGTATTGCAGCAGGGCTGAGAAGTGCAGGTACTCTCGCATTAACTGTATTGCTGCACTGCTGAGAATTGCAGGTACTCTCGCATTAACTGTATTGCAGGAGGGCTGAGGAGTGCAGGTACTCTCGCATTAACTGTATTGCAGCAGGGCTGAGGAGTACAGGTACTCTCGCATTAATTGTATTGCTGCACTGCTGAGGAGTGCAGACACTCTCGAATTAATATTGCTGCATTGCTGAGAAGTGCAGGTACTCTTGCATTAACTGTATTGCTGCACTGCTGAGAAGTGCAGGTACTCTCGCATTAACTGTATTGCAGCAGGGCTGAGGAGTGCAGGTGCTCTCGCATTAACTGTATTGCTGCACTGCTGAGAAGTGCAGTTACTCTCGCATTAACTGTATTGCAGCAGGGCTGAGAAGTGCAGGTACTCTCGCATTAACTGTATTGCTGCACTGCTGAGGAGTGCAGGTACTCTCGCATTAACTGTATTGCTGCACTGCTGAGGAGTGCAGGTACTCTCGCATTAACTGTATTGCAGCAGGGCTGAGAAGTGCAGGTACTCTCGCATTAAGTGTATTGCTGCACTGCTGAGAAGTGCAGGTACTCTCGCATTAACTGTATTGCAGCAGGGCTGAGAAGTGTAGGTACTCTCGCATTAACTATATTGCAGCAGGGCAGAACAGTGCAGGTACTCTCACATTAACTGTATTGCTGCACTGCTGAGAAGTGCAGGTACTCTCACATTAATTGTATTGCTGCACTGCTGAGAAGTGTGGATACTCTCACATTAACTGTATTGCTGCACTGCTGAGATGTGCAGGTACTCTCGCATTACCTGTATTGCTGCACTGCTGAGGAGTGCAGGTACTCTCGCATTAACTGTATTGCAGCAGGGCTGAGAAGTGCAGGTACTCTCGCATTAACTGTATTGCTGCACTGCTGAGAAGTGCAGGTAATCTCGCATTAACTGTATTGCAGCAGGGCTGAGAAGTGTAGGTACTCTCGCATTAACTGTATTGCAGCAGGGCTGAGAAGTGCAGGTACTCTCGCATTAACTGCATCGCTGCACTGCTGAGGAGTGCAGGTACTCTCGCATTAACTGTATTGCAGCAGGGCTGAGAAGTGCAGATACTCTCGCATTAACTGTATTGCTGCACTGCTGAGGAGTACAGGTACTCTCGCATTAACTGTATTGCAACAGGGCTGAGAAGTGCAGGTACTCTCGCATTAACTGTATTGCAGCAGGGCTGAGAAGTGCAGGTACTCTCGCATTAACTGTATTGCTGCACTGCGGAGGAGTGTAGGTACTCTCGCATTAACTGTATTGCAGCAGGGCTGAGAAGTGCAGATACTCTTGCATTAACTGTATTGCTGCACTGCTGAGAAGTGCAGGTACTCTTGCATTAACTGTATTGCTGCACTGCTGAGAAGTGCAGGTACTCTCGCATTAACTGTATTGCTGCACTGCTGAGGAGTGCAGGTACTCTCGCATTAACTGTATTGCTGCACTGCTGAGGAGTGCAGGTACTCTCGCATTAACTGTATTGCAACAGGGCTGAGGAGTGCAGGTACTCTCGCATTAACTGTATTGCAGCAGGGCTGAGAAGTGCAGGTACTCTCGCATTAACTGTATTGCTGCACTGCTGAGGAGTGCAGGTACTCTTGCATTAATTGTATTGCTGCACTGCTGAGAAGTGCAGGTACTCTCGCATTAACTGTATTGCTGCACTGCTGAGAAGTGCAGGTACTCTCGCATTACCTGTATCGCTGCACTGCGGAGGAGTGCAGGTACTCTCGCATTAATTGTATTGCTGCACTGTTGAGGAGTGCAGGTACTCTCGCATTAACTGTATTGCTGCACTGCTGAAAAGTGCAGGTACTCTCGCATTACCTGTATTGCTGCACTGCTGAGGAGTGCAGGTACTCTTTGCATTAACTGTGTATTGCAGCAGGGCTGAGAAGTGCAGGTACTCTCGCATTAACTGTATTGCTGCACTGCTGAGAAGTGCAGGTACTCTCGCATTAACTGTATTGCAGGAGGGCTGAGGAGTGCAGGTACTCTCGCATTGACTGTATTGCAGCAGGGCTGAGGAGTACAGGTACTCTCGCATTAATTGTATTGCTGCACTGCTGAGGAGTGCAGGCACTCTCGCATTAACTGTATTGCTGCACTGCTGAGAAGTGCAGGTACTCTTGCATTAACTGTATTGCTGCACTGCTGAGAAGTGCAGGTACTCTCGCATTAACTGTATTTCAGCAGGGCTGAGAAGTGCAGGTGCTCTCGCATTAACTGTATTGCTGCACTGCTGAGAAGTGCAGTTACTCTCGCATTAACTGTATTGCAGCAGGGCTGAGAAGTGCAGGTACTCTCGCATTAACTGTATTGCTGCACTGCTGAGGAGTGCAGGTACTCTCGCATTAACTGTATTGCAGCAGGGCTGAGAAGTGCAGGTACTCTCGCATTAACTGCATTGCAGCAGGGCTGAGAAGTGCAGGTACTCTCGCATTAACTGTATTGCTGCACTGCTGAGGAGTGCAGTTACTCTCGCATTAACTGTATTGCAGCAGGGCTGAGAAGTGCAGGTACTCTCGCATTACCTGTATCGCTGCACTGCGGAGGAGTGCAGGTACTCTCGCATTAATTGTATTGCTGCACTGTTGAGGAGTGCAGGTACTCTCGCATTAACTGTATTGCTGCACTGCTGAAAAGTGCAGGTACTCTCGCATTACCTGTATTGCTGCACTGCTGAGGAGTGCAGGTACTCTCGCATTAACTGTATTGCAGGAGGGCTGAGGAGTGCAGGTAGTCTCGCATTAACTGTATTGCAGCAGGGCTGAGGAGTACAGGTACTCTCGCATTAATTGTATTGCTGCACTGCTGAGGAGTGCAGACACTCTCGAATTAATATTGCTGCATTGCTGAGAAGTGCAGGTACTCTTGCATTAACTGTATTGCTGCACTGCTGAGAAGTGCAGGTACTCTCGCATTAACTGTATTGCAGCAGGGCTGAGGAGTGCAGGTGCTCTCGCATTAACTGTATTGCTGCACTGCTGAGAAGTGCAGTTACTCTCGCATTAACTGTATTGCAGCAGGGCTGAGAAGTGCAGGTACTCTCGCATTAACTGTTTTGCTGCACTGCTGAGGAGTGCAGGTACTCTCGCATTAACTGTATTGCTGCACTGCTGAGGAGTGCAGGTACTCTCGCATTAACTGTATTGCAGCAGGGCTGAGAAGTGCAGGTACTCTCGCATTAAGTGTATTGCTGCACTGCTGAGAAGTGCAGGTACTCTCGCATTAACTGTATTGCAGCAGGGCTGAGAAGTGTAGGTACTCTCGCATTAACTATATTGCAGCAGGGCAGAACAGTGCAGGTACTCTCACATTAACTGTATTGCTGCACTGCTGAGAAGTGCAGGTACTCTCGCATTAATTGTATTGCAGCAGGGCTGAGAAGTGCAGGTACTCTCGCATTAACTGTATTGCTGCACTGCTGAGGAGTGCAGGTACTCTTGAATTAATTGTATTGCTGCACTGCTGAGAAGTGCAGGTACTCTCGCATTAACTGTATTGCTGCACTGCTGAGAAGTGCAGGTACTCTCGCATTACCTGTATCGCTGCACTGCGGAGGAGTGCAGGTACTCTCGCATTAATTGTATTGCTGCACTGTTGAGGAGTGCAGGTACTCTCGCATTAACTGTATTGCTGCACTGCTGAAAAGTGCAGGTACTCTCGCATTACCTGTATTGCTGCACTGCTGAGGAGTGCAGGTACTCTTTGCATTAACTGTGTATTGCAGCAGGGCTGAGAAGTGCAGGTACTCTCGCATTAACTGTATTGCTGCACTGCTGAGAAGTGCAGGTACTCTCGCATTAACTGTATTGCAGGAGGGCTGAGGAGTGCAGGTACTCTCGCATTGACTGTATTGCAGCAGGGCTGAGGAGTACAGGTACTCTCGCATTAATTGTATTGCTGCACTGCTGAGGAGTGCAGGCACTCTCGCATTAACTGTATTGCTGCACTGCTGAGAAGTGCAGGTACTCTTGCATTAACTGTATTGCTGCACTGCTGAGAAGTGCAGGTACTCTCGCATTAACTGTATTTCAGCAGGGCTGAGAAGTGCAGGTGCTCTCGCATTAACTGTATTGCTGCACTGCTGAGAAGTGCAGTTACTCTCGCATTAACTGTATTGCAGCAGGGCTGAGAAGTGCAGGTACTCTCGCATTAACTGTATTGCTGCACTGCTGAGGAGTACAGGTACTCTCGCATTAACTGTATTGCAGCAGGGCTGAGAAGTGCAGGTACTCTCGCATTAACTGTATTGCTGCACTGCTGAGGAGTACAGGTACTCTCGCATTAACTGTATTGCAGCAGGGCTGAGAAGTGCAGGTACTCTCGCATTAACTGCATTGCAGCAGGGCTGAGAAGTGCAGGTACTCTCGCATTAACTGTATTGCTGCACTGCTGAGGAGTGCAGGTACTCTCGCATTAACTGTATTGCTGCACTGCTGAGGAGTGCAGGTACTCTCGCATTAACTGTATTGCTGCACTGCTGAGGAGTGCAGGTACACTCCCTTTCAAATAAAAGAAGGGCAGGCGCGCAGTAGCGAACAGTACGTGTCCATTTAAAGCGCTGTCATGAACCCGTAAGAGCACCCAAGCGCTGACAACAAATCGAGGCGATCAGCAAAATGGATGTGTTCGTATGACTTTCTTCAATTCCGCGAGCTGGTCAAATTCCCTCAACCCATCTGGCATTTCATTCCACGGTTTACTTGAGATAGCGGGGATAAGCACTCACTTTCTTATATTTGTTTTGGGGTGTATAAGATTTTTGTTGCTCGATCTCGGTGTTCTAGAAGGTTTATAAGCAAGATGGGTCTGTTGTTTTTACCCAAGTGAGATCTTTGCCTTTTTTCGAATATTTGAAGTGTTGGCTGGCATAGTCAGTGACCCCGAGACTTGCTGGCTGTGTTCACAGAGTGCTGGGATACGTTTTCTATAGGGATTTGGTGATAGATCGCAGCAGGTTTCATACACCAGAATAGGGTAGCCATCAGGATCCAGAGCCTTCCTCGAGGGGAAGGAATGGATGGCTTCATAGATGTATTCCCTTTAATTTGATTTGTTTGGTAACTTCCCTGGATAGAGATGGGGGGGCTGAGCTTATTTAAGTATGATCAACACCCCTCATCTGAGCTAAGTTTGTTTGGAGCATAAACGGTAGAGTAGGCATGACAAGCTAAAGCTATACATTTGATCATGCTATGGAAGGCATCTTCTTTCAAGGTTTCAATTAGCATTTTGTTCTTTTTGTATTTTAATTAGCATTTGAGACCCTTTAGTGTGAATATGAAATTTTTCTGCGTGTTTATTTTCTTCTCAACGACAGGCCAGGTATGTCTTGTGGTTTTTTAGCCCAGTGTGTCCATCATAACTCCTCTCCATGTGGCTTCAGGGGCTCCCTAAGAGATCCAATGGAAGGTCCATGAGCGTGCATTTCCTTTGAGGTGCACCTTTAACACCTTTAATAGATATTAACGTTAACGGATCATGGGTTTGTCGCTCATTCTCCACGTTTTGCTTCTGTTGCGAGTTGCCCGTGATAATTTGCAGAGATGTACAAGTATTGTGGTAAATAATTTAATTACCGGGACTTAATTTGATACAGAAACATAATAAAAATAGCTCAGTAAATAAGAGGCAAAATCCGTGGTATTAGAGGTTCGGAATGGGCTTTATTCTAATGGACGATTCGAATCGTTGACTCCAAGTTCCATCACCACGGAGGTTCAGGAAGTGAAGTACATACTTTATTGATAAGTAATCACTTTTATACAATAGGCATTACAGTGAAGCAAATGCAGGAGGCGTAACAATTGATAGTGAAGATAAAACATACATACGTAGCAAAAGTGGGCGTAACTGGGTGTAACTAAAGAACGTCATCAGGTGTGATGTCATAATAGGGTGGTTCCATGAAAGAATTTCGCAATGTCAGCAGAAATACTTGGCAGAAATGCGCGCGCAGCAGCATGACGTGTGATTGACGTGCAACTAGGGGGTGAAGGGGACTTGTCATTTAGCTCTACATGTGGCGACAGAAGTCTGGAGGGTCAAGTCAACCTAATCCCAAATCATATCTAACATCCTATGTTTAAAGAACTATGTTATCCAAAAGAGAGGTCTCTTAGAGTAGAATCTTATTCTATACTGACTATACTGACTGTTAGTGCGTGTACAAGCGTCTAAGTGTCTACACTAGATGCGAGGGCAGAAGTCTTCCATAATAATAGGGCTATGAATTACTTGCATAAAGACAGAGAAGCCGGGCCTTTGCTCGGTAGCTGGAAGAATGTTTACTTAAACTACTAGACAGGAATGCATTGGGCAGGGAGCGGAGCAGATAATTTCGAAGGTGAAATACAGTTTTTGGCAGGCAACAGGCTGATGTCAGGCATCGTGAGCCGCGCAGGGAATGAGACGAAGTTCATGGTCACAGATGCAGGCTCAGACTGGAGCTTTCAGAGGCAGAAGGCAAGAAAAGCTTGATGACAGAATCAGGGCCTACTTGCCTGGAGTGTAAAATGGCATAAGTGAACCATATAAAGCCGGTGGCCTTTCATACTTAGGAATGGAATATCCGGCCTATTCATGGCGGATCTGAAAGAGGACATGTTGACGGTGGACGCACATGTGTTTGCGTCTTCATAACTGGAACTGGAGGGAACATACATGTACTTGTGATTCATACATGAAACCGTTGGGGTCCAAGATAGGGGACATAACTGATCAGAAAAATCCATATTTCCACATTCCCTCCTTGTCCCCTACTTGCCCGTTAAGAGATATCAATCTTCATCAATCCGTTGATCTGTTCACATAGCATCATTTGCTCTTCTTTTTTCTTCTGGGATGAATGAAATCTTGGTGGTGGAATACACGATGTGGCACACAGACCACAGATCGCTGGTCCACATTGTAGACATAGACAGCAACTGAATAGTATGAGAAGGCCAATACCTAGGAAGGATAGGACCTTCCATCCAAAGGTAGATAATACACTCCAAAACCAACCGGACCAAGTCCAGGTGCCTGGATTCTGGTGTATCTGGCTTACAATCTTATGAAGGCGAGTTATGGCTTTATATACAGATGGCGAATTTTCTGGTATGAAAATGCAACAACTTGATCCGATGACCCTACAAGCTCCGCCCCTATCGGCCAGGATGACGTCAAGGACAAGACGATTTTGAAGCACAACAATCCGCATAGCAGACTGCTCTTCTGTTAAATTGCCTAAGGCGGAAATAGTTTCGTTCACTACTGCTTCAAGGGTTCTAGTTAATCTACGTATCAGCTTACTATTAGTAACGGTACCTATATAGGGAAAGAGACCTTTATTGAAATCTGTGTATTTTTCCCATGCTGTTTCAGTGTAATCGACTATTGGGAGATCTCTCCTTTCTCTATTGTGTACTAAATGAGTATTTCTGTGATAATCAGGAGGAGCTAGGAAAACAGGTGGCAAAAGGAATCCGATGTAGCAGGTACCATCCCAATCTAGAGGCAAACGTACATATGCCGTCTGACCACATATGAAATAGGAATGGAGGGAAGCTCTAAATGTAGACTTGCCTTGATCACTAAATTCTATTACAGTGGTGCATCTACTATGGCCCATATGTATGGAACCATTCTTTCTTACACATAATTCACCTTTTACTGGAAATATTGACATAGCGGGCAAAATTGGAGTAGCTTCGGATTCGACATTTAGGATCATAAGATTAAGCGTAAAATTACCTAATCCACACACTTCATTTTCTAGATCAGTTCCTGTTCTTTTGGGAAGTCCCTCCTTGTTAGGGTAGCAGACTTTAAGTAAAACTAAGTTCAAATTTCCCCATACCCAGTTGTCTTGATAAACTGCAGAATTCGAATCTAGGGAATTAATTAAACTAAACCATGCTCCACAGGAGCCGTTGTGTGTGAACGGGTATGGAAAGAGAGGTAGAATTCCTTTATAATTCTGATAGGGAGGGAGTCGGCCACATATCCAACAATTTGTAGCATTGCTAACCTGATGGGAATGATGTAACATACTAATAAACGTGTTATTGCGCAGCGCAAATCTATAAGACAACTCATGCGGAGGTAATTCACTAAAAGAATGTTCAGCAGTAACATTATAAACATGTCTAGAAATAGGATAATATATGTGCAACAATATACTTGCAGTAATTATTAAAAGACTTAAGAAAAACTAAATTAATAACGTCACTGTGCAATAACTACGCAGTGATTTACAGTACGCATGTCGTTTCAACATTTTTCGGGTTTTTTCTCTATTCAGGTCTAAGGGATACATGTCAGAGACAAATTCAACCGCTTCACCTTGGAGAGGACTTAAACAATCAAATTGTCTGACTTATTAGACCTCAGTTTTAATTTATATAATTCCTGGTTACTTGGTTCAACCAAAGGGAGCTTTGAGTCAATGGGTGAAGACACACGAGGTGTGGTATTTACATCCGATGGTAGTCCATGAAATTTCTTGATATGACTTGAATGTACCCAGCCTTTTCTGCCTTCGATCTTCACGGCTGTCCTTGTGGTAAGCAAGACCAATTGCGGCGACTTCCACCTAGGATCCAGTTGGGACTTCCGATCAAAGTTCCTCACTAGAACTAAATCCCCTGGAATTACGTCATGTGGTTTCACCTCGGTGTTGTCGGGAAAAGCTGCAGCTACCTGTGAACGACAAGATTGTAGTGCAGACATCAAGGAAGCCAAGTAATCTGTCAGCATATTACAGTCAATATCAGTTATTTTGCGTGGTATAGGCGTCCCCCACATATTTGGTGGTCTGCCAAAGATCACCTCATACGGGGATAGCCCTGTTCGAGAGTGTGCTACCATTCTCATGTAAAAGAGTGCAACTGGTAACGCTACTACCCAGTCGACACCTTTCTCTCTGCATATTTTGGACAATCTAATTTTCAGGGTCTGATTATGTCTTTCCACGAGACCTGCTGCCTCGGGGTGTCGGACACAGTGGAATTTCCACTGATAGCCTAACAAAAGTGAAACGTGTTTCATTAGTTCGGATGAAAACGGTTGGCCGTTATCTGAGTAGACAACACGTGGTAAACCGTATCGTGGGAAGAATTCTCGAACCAACTGTTTGGCAGTAGTCGGGGCAGTGTAATCTGAAACCGGGTATGCCTCTGTCCAACGGGAAAGAGCACAGACAACTACGAGAACATATTTGAATCCTCGACATCGTTCCATCTGGATATAATCCATCTGGAGGACTTCAAAAGGGTGATCAGGAGGCTGAAATCCACCCTGTTCTACGGGAATGCTTTTTCCTGGGTTAAACTGACAACAGATCATACAGGTACGAACTTTTTGTTTGGCTGCTGCTCGTAAATGTTTGTTGAACCAAATGTGTTGAATGCTGTCTAGCATAGCTTTTTCTCCCAGATGCGCTGGACTATGTATAGTGTTAATAATGACTTGGACCATTGAATCAGGAAGGAACCACACAGATTTTTCCTTCGTCATCCATCCTTGATCCGTTTGGATCCCTCCTAATTCAGTCCATTTCCTTATTTCGTCTGGTGTTGCATGTGTCTGTATGTCAATTACGTCAAGAGTGGGATCTTTAACCGTCATACAATGTGTTGGCGTCGGGACTATTGTCTTTGTCATGTCGGATGTTTGAGTTTGAGCAGTCTGTTTAGCTGTTCTGTCAGCCAGATCATTGCCTTGAGAAATGATATCAGTAACTTTCGTATGAGCTTTACATTTCATAATTGATATTGCAGTGGGTAGATGTATTGCATCTAATAAGGCATGAATGAGGGGTCCGTGCTGAATGTGGGCACCGTGAGAAGTTAAATAACCTCTCTCTCACCACAGCACGCCGAAGTCATGTACAACTCCGAATGCATAACGTGAATCAGTGTATATGTTGACTTTTTTATTTGTGGCTTGAATACAGGCTTGTGTCAGAGCGATGAGCTCTGCGGCTTGAGCTGACAAGGTATTTATGCAATTTGTTTCAATGATTTCAGTGTCTGTTGTGACTGCGTAAGCGGCCACTAACTCTCCTGTACTTGTTCTCATACATGAACCATCTACATACAACGTCAGGTCTGGGTCTGACAATGGGACATCTGTCAAGTCTTGTCTGGGTTTCGTCGTGATTGTAATAACTTCAATACAATCATGAGCTAGTGGGTCTGTTCCGATTACAGGTAAAAGTGTGGCAGGATTCAATGTGTTACAACGTCTGATTTCTATATGTGGCTGAAACAATGTTAATTCATACCCTGTAAGTCGCGCTATAGTCAAATGTTCTGTTTGCGTTCGATTCACAAGAACCTCTACTGCATGTGGTACTTGAACTGTCAATGGATGTCCTAACACTATGGCATCGCTTTGTCTGATTGCTAAAGCTGTTGCTGCCACTGATTTTAGGCATGCAGGCAAAGCCTGAGCTACGGGATCTAATGTACTAGAAAAATAAGCACATGGTTTGTGTGATCCTGCTTGTTCCTGTGTGAGTACTGACAAGGCAGTACCTTCGCGCTCTGTAACAAAGAGTGTAAACTGTTTATTGTAACATGGTGTTGCTAAAACAGGTGCTTGGCATAAGGCTTTCTTTAGGCTTTCAAAAGCTTGTGCATGTTCCTGAGTCCAAGGGAGAACAGTCGATGTGGCTGCCTCCTGTGTTGTCAATTGAATGAGTGGTTTTGCTAGAAATGCATACTGAGGGATCCACTGCCTACAATATGAAGTGAGGCCTATGAAAGCCCGCACCTCCTTTTGTGTCTTGGGTATTGGCATATTAGCAATTAGCTGGATGCGATCTGGTGTAAGCTGCCTTCCCTCCTTGGACAGCGAGTGTCCAAGATAAACAACTCGCTGGACACAGAATTGCAGCTTAGAAGGGGACACCTTGTGCCCCTTTTCGGCTAGAAATTGTAAAACTGTCAGTGATGCCTTCTCACATTCAGGTTCGCTTCTAGCAGTGATCAGCAGATCATCGACATATTGAAGCAGGGCAGTGTTGACTGGCATGTGGATACTGTCGAGTTCTCTTTTCAGTGCTTGACTATAGATGCTGGGGCTTTCTGTAAATCCTTGAGGTGCGCGTGTGAATTTAAAGCTACGTCCATTTAAACTAAATCCGAACAAGTATTGGCTTTCCGGATCTATTGGGACGCTGAAGAAGGCATTCTTGAGATCAATTACAGTAAAGAATGTTGCTTCGGAATCAATAGCTGTCAGTAATGACGAGATATCTGGGACCACAGGGAATTGTGGCACAATGCATTTGTTCAATTCGCGCAGATCAATAACCAATCGATATACTGGCGGGGCCTTTGGATCTGTTCGTTTAAGAATCGGAATTATCGGGGAATTACATACATTGGAGTCTGTTTCCACAACCACTCCTTGGGCTATGAGCTCGTCAATGATTTGCAGTAAAGCCACTACAGCATCTGGTGGTAACTTGTATTGTCGCATTCGTGGTAGTACCACTCATGCCTTTAGTGTAACTCGATATGGTGTAATATTCATGCAACCAACATCAGTAGGGCCTTGTGCCCATAAATGTGTAGGTAAAGTCTGCAGTCGGGGATCCATGTCTCGAGACACATAGTGACCTTTGAAATCACGTAAAAACAATCTTACTCCTTCCGGAGAACAACATATTATAGCTCCTAGAGCTTTCAGTGTTTTTATACCTAACAAGTTTTCTGGACATGATTTAGTAAGCAATAAATCTGTAGTTCGGGTCAAGGGTCCTATCGTAAGTGGAAGAGGCTGTGATACTTCATTAACAATAGGTTTTCCTGAAAAACCAAGGGAAATATTCTGTGAGCCTGAGAGGGGTGCCCCTGGAACTTCACTACGTTTTATGGTTGTTCGACTTGCCCCTGTATCAAGTAAAAAATTTCTATCTTGGCCTAATAATTCACTATGTACATAAGGTCCTTCTTGGTCTACTGGGACCTCGATAAGGGGTAAGTCAACTTCCCTCTCTAGGCTGGTTCATGCGTATCGTTGATAATCAGGATAGTCGTACTGTGCGGTCTGGTACAGCTGTCGTGTCGTGGTTTGTGTGGCAGCAACAGGCAGCGCTGGTGCAGCTGGCACAAACTGTATAGACTGTTGTGGAGCTGGCATGGACTGTGCATGCTGCGGGGCTCCTTGTTCATTCTGATCCTGTCTAGGTGGCCGTGGTCTTTCCTGTGTTTTACCTGTGGCAATATTACGCTTCAGGACTGGGCAATCGTGTATGTAATGTCCTGGCTGTTTACAATAGTTGCATGTCCCTTTTACAGGTCCTGCTGAATCACCGGACTGTGTCGTACCCTTTTTATGACCTTCAGCTGGAACTGTCTGGGAGACTAGCATTTTCATTTTTGTGTCTTTCATGCGTCTTTGTTCATGTTCTTGTTCCTCTCTAATTCTATTGTGATGATACTGTAACATTTGTAACATTTGTGATGGGGTGTTACCTTGCCAGGTACTCTCGAATTTTAATACTCTATTCTTCACTTGGGGCAAGGAATTTTCAACTAATTTTGTCACAAACAGATGTGGGTATGATTCGCTACTTGCTTTTATGCCACTATTTATACCAAAACATTTTTCAAATCCGGCATAGAAATCACTAGTGTCTTCATCTTGCTTTTGTTTACAGGCTGAAATTGCACCCCAGTCTTCCTTTTTCGTAGTTAATAAACGTGGCAGTACCTGTACTAGTAAACCTGGTAGTGCTTTAGTTTTATCCCCAAGCCCTGCTCCTGCAGTTCGGGCCTTTTCTTCTGCTTCTAATGCTGTCCAGTCTATCTTTTGGTCTCCCACCTCCCACTCTTTTTCCTTGAGTTTTTCATAAATGCCAGCAGGCATTAATACCTTTAATATTGTCATAATGTCGGGATAGGTATACTCTCCCATGAGTAACATGTCTTTAATTTCTCGGTGGAAACCCGCTGGGTCTTTGTCATGACTGGGTACCACTTTCTTCATTTCTAACAATTCTATTTTCGATATGGGCGTATATACAAATACACGTTTAAACTCATTGTCCTCGCCTTTTATTGGGTGTACTTCTCGTAAGGGATTCTGTCTGTCCATGTAATACGTCGTTCTTTCCTTGATGGGCAGTGAGACATGTTCTGGGCATACAAAAAGAATGTACTGCTTTCTTGATTCTAGTATTTCTCTAATTAACTTAGTACCTGAACCTCTGCATCTATTCGTGAGTAATTCAGTCAATATATCAGGTAAGGGACCAGGATCTGAATGTTGGCTTTTATATAGTATAGGGAGTTGTTGAATCATATAAATCCCAGCTAAACGCTGTTCATCTGGGGTGAGGTTCAAAAATGTGTGTGCTACTGTATCATCACCATATTTTCCGGGACTGTCAACCCAATGAACGGCTGACCTGGCTAATTCTTGTTCATCCATAGAATCGAGTAAATGATAACCCCTTTGTTCTCGGAGTAATTTGTCAGCGGCTTGGAACGAATGCTCGGGGGACCTTATATTTATTATAGGTGTTTGGAAATTCCTGGTATTATCTAGACATATCGGACGTATCGGGTCAGAAAAACATCTAGTACTATTACAAGATCTTCCTTTACCTACATAGGCTATGGTTTCTGACTGTCCTGTGGGCAGTCCTGATCCTTCCTCCTCCTCGCTTTGTTCGAACTGGTCTACCGCTAATCTCTCTTCGTGTAGGCGTTCTATTTCTTTACGGATCTTTCGGCACATGGCTATTATACATTTTTGCCTATCATGTCTCCCTTCTGATATATTCTGGCTCCATCTGGTAAGAGTTTCCATTGTTTCCGGATCTACCCCCGGTCGGTCTTGATTTCTGATCACACAGTTTATGAGGAAACGTAACAGTTCCCCCTGTATCTCCACTTTCTGGTATTCCATAGCTCTGTTAATACATTCAGAATCTCGCCCTGTTTGGACAAAATGGTATATATTATCTAGATGCACAGTCATTCCTGGTAACTTCCCTAAATACACCGCCGCTCGTCTGATACGTAATGATGCCAGGATCATTTCGTCCTCTTTGCCGGGCACAGGGTCATATCTACAATCTACAAGAAGTTCCTTAAGCGTGCGGGAATTTATGAGTTTGGGGGTACGTGGATGTGCTGATTCTTGAAAGGTAAGTTTATTTATTCTGGGTGGCGTAGAAAAAATGTTGGTAGCACCTCCGGTAGCCCCATCTGGGGTATCGGGCGTGAAAGGATTCGTTGAACGCGATACAGCAACTATAGGTGTGGACACAGCTGTAGAAGTAGCTGTAGGAACAGATGTGGAAACAGATGTGCTTGCCGGAACTTGTGTCAGGATTTGTTGCTGTAGAGATACAGATACAGGATCTTGGCGTTGAACCTCCCCGGCAGACGGTCTATGTGGGGCGGGGTTAGCATACTCGGGAGCTGCGTCATCTAAATATGAGGAAAGAAAAACATCTTCTGCTGTTCTAGGATGCCCCTTAGGATGCATTTTTATTGGGAACAATGGGGGTGGCAAGTCTTTTGGTATCTCCGGAGTAGCCTTAGGTAATCCCTCGGCCAGGAGGGGATACATACCATTCATAAGGGCATTTCTTTGTCTGTCTACTTGTTCTGATTTCACTCGTGTACCTTCTTCAATTAATAGATTTTCTCGGACTTTATTTGAATTCTCCTTATTTTTCTCCTCCTGTCGGAGTGCTTTTTCTGTACGTCTATGAGATTCTTTACGCCATAACTCAACGGCGTCTTTCTGTGACTGTCTGGCTTTCCTTTTCCATAACTCTTCCTCTACTTTCATGATGCACTCTGCATCCCAGGTCCCAGCTGCGGGCCACCTCTGACTTTCTGGTAATTCCTTGGTGTAGTCTACCCATAAATCAAGAAATAATATGGCGTCTAAGCCGTGTTTATGATACATGAAGTACCCTGGAGTGTCCCTAGGAGGAATAGGAACAGCTTCTTCGAGTACCCCTTTTCTAGTTGTGATCTGTCTTAATTTCGAAAAGAGCGGCATATTGAGAACTGATCTGATACTTGATCTTGAACAAACTTAATACAATAAACACAATAATGAACAGTCATTCACACCACAATATGCAGGACGTATTAACACATTTAACATTTAACATTTAAATGAGCAACAATGATGATGACGATCTAAGGAAACTTAATCACTAAACATAATACTCGGCATTAACTGAATTATTCTGAATTTATATACTTGATATACTAGATATACTGCTAAACAGTACAGATACACTGCTAAAACAGTGCAGACCGGATTTGTGTACCCAAACCCGTCTTGACCGGCACAACCTATGTGCACGTCAGAACGCCTCCCCAGTAATGGTACTCACCGGGTAGCTCGGAACGGAAGGCCTCGGAACGGAACTGAACTGGACCGGACTGGACTCGACTCGAAAACTTCGGACACTTCGGAACATCGGAAACCTCGGAACTTCGGAACTTCGGAACTTGGTGGGCCTCTGTATACCTCGGATCTTGCTCTCTCAGCTAGGCTCTGGTCGGGGTACTTCGCACTTCTCACCGCCTCGTCTGGGTGTTGATCGCAGCCTCAGTCGCCCCCGCTTGACCGGAGGGAGATACAGGAAATCCTGCTGGTACGCGTTGTTGTCCGTCCAGCTGTGGCAGGAGACCGGGCCTGCAACGCACCGCCGGCGCGTGAGATGAGAAAGTGTCCCTGTTCGGGCGCCATTCATGTGGTAAATAATTTAATTACCGGGACTTAATTTGATACAGAAACATAATAAAAATAGCTCAGTAAATAAGAGGCAAAATCCGTGGTATTAGAGGTTCGGAATGGGCTTTATTCTAATGGACGATTCGAATCGTTGACTCCAAGTTCCATCACCACGGAGGTTCAGGAAGTGAAGTACATACTTTATTGATAAGTAATCACTTTTATACAATAGGCATTACAGTGAAGCAAATGCAGGAGGCGTAACAATTGATAGTGAAGATAAAACATACATACGTAGCAAAAGTGGGCGTAACTGGGTGTAACTAAAGAACGTCATCAGGTGTGATGTCATAATAGGGTGGTTCCATGAAAGAATTTCGCAATGTCAGCAGAAATACTTGGCAGAAATGCGCGCGCAGCAGCATGACGTGTGATTGACGTGCAACTAGGGGGTGAAGGGGACTTGTCATTTAGCTCTACATGTGGCGACAGACGTCTGGAGGGTCAAGTCAACCTAATCCCAAATCATATCTAACATCCTATGTTTAAAGAACTATGTTATCCAAAAGAGAGGTCTCTTAGAGTAGAATCTTATTCTATACTGACTATACTGACTGTTAGTGCGTGTACAAGCGTCTAAGTGTCTACACTAGATGCGAGGGCAGAAGTCTTCCATAATAATAGGGCTATGAATTACTTGCATAAAGACAGAGAAGCCGGGCCTTTGCTCGGAAGCTGGAAGAATGTTTACTTAAACTACTAGACAGGAATGCATTGGGCAGGGAGCGGAGCAGATAATTTCGAAGGTGAAATACAGTTTTTGGCAGGCAACAGGCTGATGTCAGGCATCGTGAGCCGCGCAGGGAATGAGACGAAGTTCATGGTCACAGATGCAGGCTCAGACTGGAGCTTTCAGAGGCAGAAGGCAAGAAAAGCTTGATGACAGAATCAGGGCCTACTTGCCTGGACTGTAAAATGGCATAAGTGAACCATATAAAGCCGGTGGCCTTTCATACTTAGGAATGGAATATCCGGCCTATTCATGGCGGATCTGAAAGAGGACATGTTGACGGTGGACGCACATGTGTTTGCGTCTTCATAACTGGAACTGGAGGGAACATACATGTACTTGTGATTCATACATGAAACCGTTGGGGTCCAAGATAGGGGACATAACTGATCAGAAAAATCCATATTTCCACAGTATGATCCCAAACGAGCATTGCTCTACTGTTGGATCTGTGAGAGGGGTCAAGTTGACCGAGTCACCTAGCAAAAAGTCTGGTCAACTAGCAGTCTATGGTAGAATAACTCCTGTGTGAGATGGAATAGAATGAGCACTCTCTTCCATCAGGGCTAACCAGCCGCCCAGGAGCCTGTGTAAGGCGTGTATATTGTGCATCTGTCTCTGCGATTCCGATGGGCTGACTTTGCATGTTGCGAGCCCGCTCAGGATACCATCAATTGGTATCAGAAGGTGTCAGAAGGAAATCCAGATAATTTCTCGTTTTAACGTGTATCGGACTGGGGTGGGGGGCATAGATATTAGGAGCTCTGTGTCTGAGTCAGACATAATCAGCGTTGAGATCTGGATATAAGGTGATTCCTTCACTCAAGCTGTTCCATATACTTATAGCCCCACCTGTCCGAGGTATGTTTCCTGTAAGGTTGACAGTCACCTTCAGTTTATTCCCCCATTTTCCTCTCTTTTCACCAGGTGAGCCTTGTGTTTAACAGGAGGACTTTAAGACGTTTAATTTGTATTTTGTTGGGACAGATGACTTACTGGAATGAGCTTCAGAGATTAGGGAGTCCAAGGAGCTGAGACCATCACTAGAATGGAGAAAACTGCCTCAGAGCCGTGGGTGCTATGACGCGTCCAAGGAGCATCATACAGATTGTGTTAGGATATTAGTTCAGAAGCTGTATTTGCACAATGTTTCAGGTTAAAAGGAGGAATGATTGTCATATCAAAGGCAAATGAAAAATTCATACCCTAAAAGTCCTCCTCTCCACCCTTCCCGCCCCTAACCATCCCCAAAGATTCCCACAAATGTCTGTGATGGCCAGAGAAGAAAATTCCAACCATCCCCCCAACATAAAAAACATGATCATATTTAATTCATACAGTGGCATTATAATTATGTAGCTCCATGCTGGCATTGCAGCATTTTGCACCATACTTGTGTTAAGGCATTTGACCATGAGAGTGAAGCTGAATTGAAAAATTGTCGGGCCTCTGTTTGCTAACCACAGCTGGAAATTTGATTATAACAGCAAATACAAAGAACACGTTACGCTTTAGTCCTCTTACTGCCAGAGGAAAAATAATAACTCTTCTACTACAGTGGGAGAGACAGGGTAGAAAGAGATTGATTTCTAAGACCTATAAGGAAATGTCGGTTTCAGGTATTCATTTGTAGCTCGGAGATAGTAACCATGAAGGTTTTTTGTTCAGCTGGCTCATGGAACACATGGTTTTCCATTAAACATTACCCTGAACATTGAAGGGCCAACAAAGGAGAAGATGAGGTTCACTGCCTTCAGCTTACTAAGAAGAGCCATAAATTCTTTACAGAGAATAACTTTCTGTTTTCCATAGCCTTGAGTAATGTTGGTTTTGGGACCATTCCATATAACATTCTTGGCATCGGTCGCCTCAAGACCCGCCTTTTTAATAAAGGCAGGATTCATGCCCTATTTAGTCTAAGTGAGCCTTTCGGTGTCCCTAATAACTACCACATTATTTATAAAATGTCCTCTCTAACTTGGCCAGGCAAGGATCACTGTGACGGAATGCAAACTTTAAAGAATTCATAACAGCTATGATTTCTCCCATTTATATGTCATTAAATTCAAAGGATATCCTGTCTTGTTCCTTTGGTAATGGAGTATAGCCGGCCACCGCCTCTAATTGAGGAGTTAGAAGGTTCTCTCTGATGTGGTAAACTTTAGCCTGAAAGTAATGCTAGATTGTCTATCATCAGTTAGCTTAACTCTGTCACAGTTCCAGTTATTTGGCATGGGGAATTTCTTTAAGGGCCTGAAAAGTACTTTAGCTGAACTGGAAGCCGATCTTACTTGCCCAGTTTAATATCTTTTGTGGCGTTCGAATGGCAATTTTATGTTTTTTTCTGGTATTTTTCAGTTCAATTGCAGGTAAATCAATTGAACGTTTTTGCCACCTTCCCGGATGACCTCACGCCTGAAGTGATAGATGCCATTACAAATGTCATAAATAATCATACAGAAGAGCTTCCATAACACATTACCATTAACTCCATGGAAGAGACAACTATAAAAATACAATTATTGATTGATTTGAGTATGTTTTCTTATTTGATTCCATTGCTCTTCTAGGTGTCTCAGTCAAGCACTGTGCCCAATCTGCCATCGGTGGACAATCCCCACTGCACATAGTCAAAGTAATGGAGCAGGGCCTGGTCTTGGGCCATGACAAAGCAAACACAAGGAGATAATTGACGGAGCGCTGAAACTTTTCAGACACTCATACCCAGTCACAGATCTGGGTTGAATCCATCTTCGTTTTTTAGCTCACTTTACCACTCCAGTTCAGACCCAGCCATATGCAAATCAGTCTTGACCCTGTGCCTCATGGGAACAGTCCAGCCCGAACTGCCAAGCAAGGTCTTACCAAGACTGGACACAGGCATCCTGGGACCAGTTTCGGGTTAACATGGTCCTAGGATGCTTGTTTCTGGTCCGAGGAAGACCTGGCTTGGCAGTTTGGGATGGACATTTCCCATGAGGAACAGGGAAAAGTTTCAGGGCTCCGTCTATCATTTCCTTGTGTTTGCTTGGCTCATGAACAGCAGGGGTTGGCCATGGGGACTGGCTCTGGCCAGGTACTGTACCCAATCTTCAATTGTCAATCAGCCTATCCTGTGCACAGCTGAACCAGCCATGCAGAGTCAACCCCGTTTGGCCAAGCTCTGTTTTTTTCCATTTCATTTTTTAGATTTCGCAGACACTATTATAGGGCACGGTGACCAAGTACCGAGTTCCTTTAATTGTAGCTGCTACATTGTTCCTGATTTTATGACCATCCAATCAGAGAGCTTCAGTTCCACAGACTAAGCTTTGTGTCTGCATTCCCAAAATGGACAATGGGACAAAATGTTCCCTCAAATATGTTTTCAATTTTTGATCAATGGAACCAAGTTTGCAGACCTTAATGGTCTGTGCGCCATATTGAATAAAGTCCCCTGCCTTCTGCACTGCCAGAGGCACTTGGTATTACAGAAGCAGTGACAGATGCCTGCGTGACCCCTTCTATAATACAGATAGTGCCGGCACACATCCAGAGCCGGCACTATTCTTAGGAGGTGTTCCCTCATTTGCATGGGACGTGGCGCTCGCCTACTGGAGGATCTCTGTATCCCTTTGTTAAACAGGCCTCATTGTCTCCTGAGCAGAGAATGACTCATCAGTTGCTTCAAACAGTAATCCGCCTTTCATCCATTTAGTGATTTCAAGTTGCAGAGCAAACAAGGACAGTGTACCCTTATTGTAACATGGCCTAAGATAACTTTAAAATGAAACCCCTCCGGGCCCATGCAACATTTTCTTTAAATGCACATTTCTCGAAAACTACTCGACAGATTTACACCAAACTTCCTTGAGGAAAGTTCTAATTTCATGGCAAATTTGGTATAAATCCATTTAGTGGTTTTTGTATATAAAAGACAACAAACGTTTGTGAATTAAAAGAAGAAAAGTCAAATTTTTTACCCCTATTTTTTGGTTGCGGATGACGGATCAAAATGAAGCTCCCCATGTCAAACGCAAAGCGGATGAACATTTTAGTTTTGGAAACTTATGTTCAGATTCATCAAACTATGCCAAAGTAATTAAGAAAACAAAAAAAAAGTATTTTTTTTTATTGAAAACTGTGTCCTAACTATAACTACACAGAAACTATCAGTACCAGTGTAATATTAAAATATATATATACATAAGTTCATGATGCCCCAAAAGGCTTCACAGTCCACTTTCAAAAGTGGATCTTTTATAGTTTGCGTACCTGGACTATCCTATTTTATCATATGAGCAGCCCTTGATCTTCCACGTTTGAGAAGTCATGATAAATACCAATGTCTGCAGAACCTAACTTTATCTTTTCTTACAGCTACTCATCACCTAACTGGAGTATGCCATTACAGCCCCTTTTGTGTTTTTTGTTAAATGTTTTACTAGCAGTTCAGAAAAGGAATACACCGAAATTCTCAATTAACATCTTTTGCACAACTTCCTGACCATGCGTACTCATACACCCCCAAACGATGGTCCTAGAAATATGATAGTCTATACAGTGCTCTTAACTAGAGAACTCTATCTAAAGGCAGATGGATGGGGATTTTAGGGCTATAGAATCATGAAGAAGTTAAACTAGAGCAACAAACATGTTTACACCCCATTGTGAGTATCCAGAGTTAATATTAGATGCTGTATGGTTATTCTGAAAGACTCTATCTGGAGAGTTTTCAAATATGTTTCAGTTGACAACCCACTGTACAAATAGCTAGATCTTCCCCTCCACCACCACCCCATGCTGTAACGGGGAGAGAATGGTACCTAGTACCTGTGAGGAAAACGACACCGGGCTTACCTTCGGGTCACCCTGGACAGAACACTCTGGCATCCCGGATCAACAGAATGCATCCTGGGAATGGAAGTCCAAGTCAAGACCGCAACAAACGGGCCCCTATGCTGTCTCTTCACAGAGAGACAACGTGACGAAACCGGAAGAGGGCGGAGATGAACTCGGAAGGGATTCTCCTGTCCCAATGAAAGGGGGGCGAACCAGGAAGAAGAGCGCGGTAGCCAATTGCGGTGAAGCAGATCGAGGAAAGGAGAGCAGAGAGTACGGACCCGGCGAGAACGGCGCGGAGAATCAGGAAGACGCGGAGACTGAGGATGACCGGGAAGAAGACGAGGACCCTACCGACCAGTGGACCGAGGAGTGGTGGTGTCCACCGGAGGAGGCTGGAGAGCGGCCGCAACTCCGGAGAGTTGCGGCGGAGCGGGTGAGTCCTCTCGTGTCAGGGGACAAGGGGGAAGGTGAACGGGAGGAGGGAGGTGTATCGGCCGAAGGGCTTGGATAGCCGAGTAAAGGTCTTTTTTGCCTGGGGAAAGGTTCCGTTTTGAGTTTCCCTTGTCAATGTGGCATTGCTTGGCATCAGTACCGGCAGAGAAAGCACTATACTGTCATTCCCTTGTTTTCTTTCCGTTCTGCGGCATATATGTACCGACAGACGTTTCTTTCCACTTCATTGATTTTGAATCACCCTATTCTAAGTGTATCCCAGAGCACACCCTCTATACCGACCTTAATCACTTATCGGTGTGGTGATGGAAAGTGATTGAAATACCCATTTAAACAGAATATCTGACGGCTCCCTTTTCTCTCCTATTCTATGAGTCTCCGGGGACACACCATCAAGACCAAGGAGGAGCCCGGAACATCTACCTTGGAAGCCCCGTCCCGTTCCACCCAGAGGGAATTAAGAGAGGAACAGGAAGATATAGACTCTGTACAAAGTCAAACCTCCATCTCTGACAATAAACAACGTGATTTTGGGAAATATATTAAGCCTCCTCGCCTGTTTATCAAACCCGCCCTCCCACAGTACCCAAAGTCGATTAACAAACCTCCAAATGTATTCAAGTTGTGCATGCTCTCTACCATGGCCTAATTGCACGCATCTGCGAAAGCATTCTTTTTATGTCTTTTTTGGATGCTTGACATAATATACCTTCTCTCACTGTCTCATCTGGAAGCACAACTGGGTTTGTGCACAGGTTGTTGTCCTTTTTGCTTGGGTCCCTGGGAGGTAGGTGTCACACTCTGCTCAGTTAATGGCTAACTTTGATGCAGTCAGATTCATTTCAAAGAGAGAAGTGGGGTCTCCAAAAGGTCCTTTAGGTCCTCAGTTTCCCACAGAACAAGCCATCCAGTCATCCATAGATTTTGAGCCTTTTCAGTCTGTCCTCCCGTTTACCTTTGGTTTTATTGCACACTTATGGGACCTGTTATTCACAGCACTCTGCTGCATCACAAAAATATTCAATGTATCCATTTTAGCCACCACTTTCTGTACCTTTGGGACATGGATTCTAGCCTTTCTTTTTTTTGTGCATATTTATATAGCGCAAACTCGACCCGAAGGTATTGGAGCGCTTTGCATGAGCACCATATTTACATTACACATTCAGGTATGGGGAGATTAAGTGATTTGCCCAGAATCACAGGATGTGGACACGACCCCGAGGCTCGAACCCTGGTTTCCAGCACCAAAGTCGGCATTCTAGCCGACGGACCACATTCCTCTCCCCTCAGTTTGGTCCAATCAATCTTCATGTGACGGCGGTCCATAGATGTTGTTATTGCTCCTCTTGCCTTTGACTGCTCAGTATCTTCTTGGTCACTACTGTGGCCTCCCATTGCACTGTCCTGGGGCCATAGCCAGGATTGGGAATAATCCTCCAAAAGGCTTTCATTGCTGCTCTTTATCCAGAGGGTCTTCTTGGAGGTGGACTGTTGTTATTTCATATCCACCAAGTGATCAGGGTTGTCTCTTTCATTATGCGTGGAAATGTGAGAGGCTCCACTAATACAACCAATACTTTATTCTTCTGAGTTGCAGGTTATTGATGGGCTCAGGATGAGGACTAGCTTGCTCCTCAAGCTTGAAGGACTGAGCAGATGGTTCATTTTCCTTGGAGGGCTGGGGTAGCATACACTGGAACTTCCCGCCCGCCCCGCCCCGCCCCTCTGCTTTAGTATTTTACCTCCTGCTTTTCCCAGGGTACTCAGAATCCTCCAGTGTCTCTCTCACTCTCCATTGTGCCTAGCCATCTATCCATGTGTAGATCCTCCTTTCTGTAGCATTTCATTGAGCACAAGCTGTGAGCTTCTGATGAAAAACTGTGCTTGTATTTGAAGAGTGATTTTGCTTGTTCTCGGAAAGCTTGTGATCAATATAGTAGGCCTGAGACTCTAATGATGACAAGTTGATGGTGCCAAATGTCAGATGCCATAGACCTGGTCTATTTAATAGCAAATATTATGACAAAAGCAGTAAGTAGGCCTGACTTGTTTACAGTAAAATTAATATGGTAGAAATATGAAAAGCTAATAGTCTTTCAAGGATGAGTTATTCTTCAACTGAACTAACACCGGTAGACACGTATTTTGTTACATGGATCTCGCAGGTTAATGTAGTAAACAAGTGTTTCGGTGTTGGTTATGCCCTGCGACAGACCCTAGGGGTAGAAGATGTGCACTGGGATATTTGTTAGTAAACACTTTTATGATTATGTACCTCATGCTTATACCTTGTGGTAAAGCTTGTGTTAAATACAGAAGGTCTTTGCTGGCTAAAGTGGCAAACCAATCCTAAATGAAATAGGTCTTATTGATTCATTAGGAAATGTTATGTCAAGTCAGTGCTGACATAGATTTGACATATTTACTATGAGACATTATGAGAAAGACCGTAGACCTGAATTCTCTATAGTGAAAAGTATCTTTTAAAGCCAATGGGCCTGTAAAAGTGAATTGTTATTACACTTTAGTAAAGCCTGCACACAGTTATTTTGTTACATAGAATCTCACAGACTACTGTAGTAGGCAAGGGATTTGGTGGGGGTAACCCCCTCAGATTTTATTTTAATTTGTTGATTACGTTTTAGTTTTTTCTTTCCAGATTACATTACTAATTAAAATGCATACAATAAGCAAAGCACACTATAATACTTATCTGTGTGCTGCACATTTGGCAGCAGGTAACAACAAAAAGTAAAAGGGCTAAGTCACACAGTGAGCAAGAGAAGTCTATGTATCAGTCCGCAGTTGACATCAACAGTTCCAACATACTCAGCCAAGAAACAGATGAAGAAGCAATAAAAGGAGACGGATTGGTGACCAACACCATAGGGTGGTACGACCGTCAACATGAAAAATCAGTACAGATTCAGTTATAGAAGACAATACATAACAATGAACAAGGTAAAAACAACTCAGGTGACTACACCTATGGAGATCCAGCTCTCCCCCACCCCGAACATAGCAAACAAGCATTGGCATAGCCAATAGGTCTCGCCTTTGGGACCTTATAAGTGTTTAGCCATGCAACACTTGATGTTGTTGCACCAAGGATATTGTGCTGGATAACTAAACACGTATAAGGTCCCAAAGGCGAGACCTATTGGCTATGCCAATGCTTGTTCTGTATACTCCCGAGGTCAGCAGTCGCTCTCTGTCTGAGCGCTCCCGAAGTGCAACATAACACTCAATTACATAACACAAAACATCCTTTGCTGAAAATTGTTGGGGCTTACTCTGCTTCACAAATAGAGCAGGTTGCAATCAAACAACACTCTTAATAAAGATGCATAAGTGCGCTGATTCAGGCTGCATGCTCATTTGCAACATGACATTACTTAGGGGCAGAGTCAGATGGACATCAAAATTGTGGCAGCCTGTGTGCACCCACAATACACCTGAATAATGCAGAGATCCATTGTATGCCTTCAGCCTCCCTCACCTACAACAGCTCCTTTCCCTGAGAAGTAGACCATTATGGAGCAGGCTCGGTGAGCACCAAGCGCTGTCAAGAGTAATAAGCTCATTACAAATGTAAATAAACTGGCGCACGCCTCCTTCTGTGTCGTGCCTGGTTAAAAATAAACAGATCAGTGTGCCCAGCCTCTCCCCGTCCCACCTCAGCTGCTTTCATCAGCTTGCACTGCAGCAAGAACTCCGAAACAGTTATAGAAAACTGAACAGAAATAGAAAAATGCTTTTTGTTCATCATGCAATGAAATGTGTTTGTAAAATGTATTTTTACAAAAACGTAAAATGGTGCCAAATAATTGCAGTGGGCATCATGTCCTCATGTCACAGCTGCAAAAAGTCTTTCACAGTAGAGACCCTTGATAATTACTAGTAAACAGTCTGATAATCGTAAGTTGCTTGGATTACCTACTGTATTTTCAGAATAAATGGCTGACTTTGAACGAGCCATAGTTTCCTTGTACATCAGTGAACATGACAAGACTCTTTCCAAGGAGGGAAGTCTCAGCACCCGGGAGTGGCGACCTGGGTCCATCCCTGTGAGTCCTTGCCAACTGGGATCGCACTCCCGGATCGCCGCAGGGGGAGGTGTCCCGACCGTAAAGGGGAATGATTGCCCTGTCCTGGATCGTGCTGCAATGAAAACCTCCGAGCCCCAGGAGGAATTAGCACTGTGCGCTGCCCAAAGCATGGTGTAGGTTTTTCACCTTGCGTGAATACCCTCCCCATTGCTGTGCTCCTCCACGTCCCAGTAGCAAATTTGCTGTGTGAGATGACCGTTTGCGTCGGTGCTCTTGTCGGGAGAGAAGGTGCTCTTGTCGTGAGTTGCATCGGCTCTCTGGATCTTCTGTAATCGCTCCCGCAAGGGAATCGCCAAACGTGCACGCGTTGCCATTGAAAGCAATGCAATGCGTGCACGATTTTGGCCCAAAAAGTGAATTGATTACTAAAGGTCTCCTCCTACGCAGCGCATGCATGCGCGCTGCGTAGGCAAGACCTAAAAATGGAGCATTCAGGACCCCATCACTGAAAACACAATTATATTACCCTCCCATGGTGCGTCAGCAAGGATATTCTTACAGACAGTAGTAGCTGATACAGGACCCACAGGGAGGGTGAATTAGTGATCTGTGCCCCCTAAAACGAGTTGTAAGACTGGTCGTATCTGTGTGTATATGTGTCTGGAGTTTGGTCAGAATGGTATCCCAACAGGTAGAGATGGGATATTTACGTAACCCAAGATTGTCTTCTCTGTGCAGGGCGACACTTTCATCTTGTGCACATGTGAACAGTGAGCGCGACCAAGCTATCAGTAGTGGGGGTTCAGGAAACTTCTAATGCGAAGTGATAAGGCATTTGGCCACAATGAAACCCAGATCTAGGAAATGAGAAGTAGCTTTGTGTTTTTTATGTGTACAGTAGAGACCCAAAATAAATATCTCCCATGTGTGCAGGTCCCGGTGCTCAGTGCAAGAGGACAAATGAGATGTAACACCCAACCAATAACTAATCAAACGTGGACAAGCCCATAGCATATAAAGTATGTCAACATCAGTGTGTTAGCATCTGGGACTAGCGTCATCAGCTCTATTAAACTAGCGGTTCATTTTGTCTGGGGAGAGTTATGCTCTGTGCAAGATATAATATTGAATGAGCCCAAATCGGTAGTTTTGTGTTATATTTACAGGGCATTCCAACAAGGATGCATATTCCTTATCCGTCAAAGGGGCATTGCAAATCCCCAGCGCCTATGTAAAGTGCTGAGAGGAGGAGCAGCAGACATCCGCAAAGCATCAGCAAACCAACGGACTAAGTGCCTGCCAATCCCCTTTACATGGAGATACTGCAGCACAAAATGGGGTGGACGTCCAGAGGTCTTCTACCAGGATTTCGTAGATGCCCCAGAGTGTGTATACCAGCGGCATGCCATGCGGTCTATTTTTACGATGCAGTGAATCTGCCACCTCTGGGTGTACAAAGCATCTCCAATGTGATGCATAAGAGATCACAGAGCGGGTGAGAAGGAGACTCCAACATTAGCATCGATATGCTACCCCTAACAATAAGAAGTCGGGCGTCGATGCCTTTGAACATACGTGAAACAGGTGTAGAACAGATGGTAAGCCCCAAGCAGGTCAAGTTGTTGCCCTGTCTGCTAAGTTCAAAACCGCCAACCACAGAGCAATCCACTGGATTTGTAAGGCCAGAAATGTAATTTTGCAATTGCCACTCAACGTCTGGGCTTGTTCCAAATTAATTCCCTCGTCTGGCTAGTAAAGGAACGGGAAAACATTGCAGGGATATAGAAGGGAAGGTTAGTGAAATAATACAAAAGCCTTGGAAGGACTACCAATTTCAGGAGCGCCACGTTTCCCATCACAGAGAGAAGCAGCATACACAAGAAGGACATCCGAGAGTGCAGGAAATCACCGCGAGTGAAATGGTACCATCAAAGAGGTCAGTTTGGTTGTGATAAACATATACTGCAAGGTAACACAACGTGCTAGGCTGCCATTCCATCTGTATCTTATTCAGACAAAAATATGTGCATTAGGAACATCCACCATGAAGGGGAACAAACATGATTTAGACCAATTAACCCTCAAACCAGAACGGATGGCAAATGTGCTAAGTGTCAGGGCCTTATCTTGGTACGTCAACAAAAAAAGAGGGGGGACCAGGAGCTCGTTTCGGTCCAGTGTCCATGCTCCACAAATGACTGTAAAAACACCTGGGACACTGTTCCATGTAGAGGGTGCAAGGTGTCACCCAGTCAAAAAAGAAGAAAGATATAGAGTAGGAAAGATTTAGAAGAGGAGGTTTGAAAAAGAGAGAGGCAGAGGTTCAACCCCAGTATCAAGGATCCAACCCCGAAGGGGAGGACCAAGTCTTGCCTCTTAGTTGCCCTCATACACCCAGAAGGATATCATGCTTCATCATCTGGCTTTTGCTCCTCGTCGGGCCGGCGCTGCAATGCCCGACGGGGCCCTGAAGGGTCACTTTAACGGAGATCTTTAAAGAGAAAAGCCGTTTGGTGAGTGCGGGTGTGTATGGTAGATCTGGAGAAAAAAGTGGTGAAGTGCGTGCAGGGGTAGATAAAATTACCTAGGGGTATCCACTGGTGGACTCTTTAATAGTGTGGTGCCCCTGGCAGGTTAAATAACCCGCCAGCTCCGCTCCGCAAGCCTCGCCCTTGCCACCGTTCCCTGAATCCGATGTACGACCACCGGCGGGAGATCCTTCTCCTACCTCGCCGCCAAGACCTGGAACACCCTCCCCACCCCCCTACGGCGGACCCAAGACCTGCTCACCTTCAGGAGGCTCCTCAAGACCTGGCTCTTCGACCAGTAGCGGCACCCCTCCCCCCCCCCAGCGCCTTGAGACCCTCGCGGGTAAGTAGCGCGCTCTACAAGTATAATGATTGATTGATTGAATAACCAGAAGGTTGGTGAGTTACAATGAGGCCTAATGTGCCTGTGTAACTTAACAAAAGGTCGACATGTTTCACGCCTTAGTAGTCTGAATGATCTATGGCGTTTCTTCAGGACCTAGCTGATGCGGTGATGGTGCACGACAGAGAAGAAAGGGGTTCCAGAATAGTGATGGTAACTCACATGGGTGAGAGGTGGCTCGGGGTAGACCGCAGGGTAAGTTTCCCTATAATGTGGTCTGCAATCTCGATTTGTAGATATGCCCAAGCGAGTAGAGTACCCTCACAAGACAGGCGAGCAGACTCCCACGGCTAGTCACCGCTGGATGCCCGCACCCTATTTGGGTTGCGTCGGGTGCCGGGTCCTAAGCACCTACCCTCTCCCAGCGGCTGCCAATCCACCTGTATCTTATTCAGAAGAAAATATGTGCATTAGGAACATCCACCATGAAGGGGAACAAACATGATTTAGACCAATTAACCCTCAAATCAAATTGTTTTAATGCACTTACCGCTGGTGGCAGCACACATTCCAGCACTACTGTACTGATGAGGTCAAACTTTCACCCAGACAAAATGACTGTGTATTAAAATAACAAAAAGCGAAATGATGCTTCCACAGAAGATGCTTCCTTACACCACATAATTTCCCTGCTTCATAATTCAGTGACCCAGACGCGTGATGTGCTCCCCCATCACCTGACACTGCCAGCGGGCTCGAGTACACCAAGTCCCTGGCCCTTCAAAGACTCGCCCCAGCCGCCTCGTCCTCGTGACCACCTCGGTTGTAATCCGGAACCTAGAAGCCCGAGGGCGTGCGCGGTCCGCTTCAAATACGCGCAGCGCTTTGAGGAGGCAGGAGCCGCGTGCACACCGCCACTCCCGGCACATTCTTGACAGAAGTTCGTCGCAAGAAGAGCTGCCCCGCGACCTCCAGCAGTCATGGACACCACCTGCGTGAAGCTGAGCACCGGGGCTCTCGTGCCAGCGCTGGGGCTGGGCACGTGGCAGGTAAGATGGGGGCAGGTACACTACAGGCAGAAGGCCACACGCCGCTAGGATGTGATTTCTTGGGTGCCCAGTTGGATGTGACCTGCCCCAGGGCTTTAAGAGGAATGAAAAAACCCTGCGGGCCGATGTAATTAAGGGCGTGATTTAAAAATACGTCTGCTAAGACATCTGTGCTTAACATAGTGCGCCGTCCGATGGTAAATTTGCTGCTTCTGTCATTTCAGCCAGATAAATAATACAAGTAACGTTTTTCACCTAGGAGATGCCAGGACTGTTGGCTTTGTCAATGGTTGTTAGTTGCATGAACTAAGCAACAACTTTGGTTTCGTTGTATGTAAATAACATTGAAAATGCTACAGTTCTGAAATGATTAAACTATAAGGATAGTCATTGACGTTGCATCAAAGGCACCTAAGGGTGGGACTGCTGCAGTTAAAGATGTTTTTTTCACTCTGAGGATGAGAATGGAGAGCCGGATAGTAGGGACCCGTCTCGGCACATGCTTTTTAGAACTGCCGGTACTGAGCTCTTTTCCATCCGTCGTGAGGCTGAGTGTTGTGTGATACGTGCGGAATGGCTGTTATCCCAGACAGATGCCTTCAGTTCTGAGCGGGCCTGGGTCTCAAAGAGAGACCCCCTCCCACCCTAACTCTGGATCATGAGGGGATCTCGTGTGATAAAGAGATGACGTCTCTGCTACCTCCTGCCTGGGCCTGAGAGCTACCCCTCCCCTCTATGAAGTACGTTTTGGCGATGGCGAGTTCACACGTGCTAGAGCGATGGCGTCAGTGCTGAATGAACCCCTTAAATTACCTCCTCCCATGCCCAGTGTTGAGGGTGTATCGGGTCACGTCGGGGGCGGGGGGCTGATTTGAACATGCAAGTACAAGCCCCAGAATCGAGTGCACTGGTAGGCGATGGCCGCCCCGAGTGCAGCAGCAGCAGGGCCAGTCTACTCTCCTGTAATATTTTGGATTTCAACTGTTTATATCGTGTGTTACTTGGGTGAAGAGCGGAATATAGGTACATAGATTCGGCCACCTGAAGGGCGTGTAGGGACATAGAGAGCGAAATCCCTGGATGCATTTAAAGACAATTCAATGGAAACTGCACTTGGAGCGAAAATAAAGTCTGTGGGTGGGTAAGAGGTAAGCTGAGGTGTGTGCATAGGACTATGAATTCAAACAACTGGCGTATCAAAGCGTTAAGTGGTCTATAGAGCGCTCGATTATCAGAAAGGCGTCTTGGCGCTGGCTGAGAAAGCAGAAACAAGCATTTACAATGCAATAGGTCTCGCATTTGCAAAAGTTAGAGCTATTGACATTGTAAATGACAAACCTTTTATTTACGTGTTGGTTTTGAAAACAGATAAATAAATGGCATTGTCAATTACAATGCCAATAGCTTAATCTTTCGCAAATGCGAGACCTATTGCATTTGCAATGCAATAGGTCTCGTATTTACGCCAGTTTTAGCTATTGACATTGCAAAAAACAATGTGTTGTATTTATGTTTCAAAAACCAAAGCATAAAAAGGCATTGTCATTTGCAATAGCTCAAACTAACCAAAGCATAAAAAGGCATTGTCATTTACAATAGCTTAAACTCGCGTAAATGCGAGACCTGTTGCATTGCAAATGCTTGTTACAGCAGGGCATAAACAGCAACAAATTGTCGAACCCCAGCCATTTTGGAAGCTACCAACACAAGGGTGTCTGATTTCTGGCGAGTTCTAAAACAATTACAGCCCCTTTGCTATGGCCCTTTGATATCCCCAACCTGCCCATGAGGCGTCAAAGGTTCCTACAGTACAGTTTCTGGAGACTTAGCATAAACACGGACAAGATTCAGGCACACAAACACACTTCTATGGCACAACGGAAGGGAAAGGCGTCCCCTGCAGTGGCCTGGTAAGCAATGCCTTGGGCCCTTTCACCTTTTTATTTACAAATTAAGCACTGAATTACCAATACGCAGTGGGTGAAGTGGGATCTGAGGGGAATAAAAACAGTAACTCTAGTGCCTTTTTTAATACAACACTTTGGAGCACTTTTCTGCATATTAAATATCTGGTGTTAGTTTAGCTTAGTAGCTGTAATGGCGCTCAATGTACTGACCCCCCGTAAGCATAGAAGGCTGAACTGATTTTGAGGCGATGTGAAACCCTAACTTTTAGATGTACATGAATATTAAAATTACTGAGCAAGTGCGCAGGCTACAATTCTGGAAGTGCATCCATAATAGGTTTGTTCCACCACTACTAGACACAGCCCCCCTTACCTAATGAAGGTAGCCTCCCCTGACCCCCCAACCACCCAAAAAAATCTATAAAAACGTATCTATAAAAACTTTTGTTTAAAAAAAAGATAACACACTAACCATGTGCCTCCATCTGAAAGGATACCTCCCTGCAACCCCTTGCTTCCATTTGCCCACCAATGCAACCTATGCACTTTAATCCCGTCTCAGATGAGTGCACGCACCAGAAGGATGGCAGAAACCCTGACCTCCAAGTGATAACACGGGCAACTATTATAGTCAAATAATGTAAGATGCTGCTTCTTGGTAGGCTGCCTAGAGCATCTTACACTGCAGAATATAAACAGGAAAGGCATGTGTGCACCAGACAGTGCTATATAATAAAAAATGCTAATTAGGGAATGGGCTATAGAAGTGCACTCCCTTCCTTCCGAGCAGGAAGGTGACGTGCATTAACACTGGTATAATGCCGTGATACTTCACAAGTAAATGCAGTTACAAGTTAATTCCTGCAGAATGGGGAATAACTGTGAAGATTAGTTTTTTACTGAGCGGAATTCCACACAGTATTTTATTTTTTAGAGGGATTAATGGTAGGAGGTAAATGTGACAGATGGCCTGTGGGCGGGTCGAGCATCTGGCAGGACTAGATGGGAAAGGAAGCTGCTTTGTGGGTAAGTATTACATACTCCCCCTGTGCTGGTATGGGGTGAGGCAGGGTCCAGTAAACAGAGCAGGCCTGCATTGTATAACAAGTTTGTAAAGTTATAAAAATGTTGAAGTTACATGAACTGTTGTGCGGTTAAGTGTAGTTAAATGTAGCAGCAGGATCTAAAAATACAGCAGTTTTAAGGAAGGCATATGGGACAAATTGTATTTGGGGCTAAAATCAGCATTTTGCAATGGGAGGGGCAAGAGAGTCATGACTTCGCAGGGTTTGGAGTACTTGTGGGAAAAGCAATGCTAGCAGGAGCCTATAGCAGGAGTTATAACCCCTGTATGAAATGTCAGCAGAGGGGAAAGAAGGATTATGGAGGTGGGGGGTGCAGCAATGGGAGTTTAGCGTCCCTGGGGGCTGACGCAGCAGAGGATATGGGAGGCTCCATTTCCAGGAGGGGGAGGGGGGCCGGTGCCCGGAGCAGGGAGGGGTGCTGCGAGGCTCTGCCTCCCCTCACTTCTAGGCTCAGCTGCTGCAGGAAGTGTGTGGGGCTGAAAGTGACACTGCAGTGAATGGTGCCTGATCTGTTTAAGTCTGCAAAAACATTTTATATTATACTTTTTTATCATTGAGCTGATTAAAAATAATAAACAGAGCGAACTTGACCTGACGGTATTGGGCCTCTTTACATGAGCAGCAGTTACATTACACAAAGGCAAATTAATTTTTTGGGTACAAGGAGAATCATATGATGTCAAGCAGACGCCGAGACTGGAACTTAGCTTGCCAGGTTTTAACTCATCACACTACATCCTTTCTTACATTTAAAGAGTAGAAACGTTGGGAAATATAGCAATTAGAACTCAGTGGGGGAATAGCGTGCTTTTCATTGATATATTTACACTGCAGCAAACAATACGGGTGACAAAACGCAGCTTTTAGGAAAACATGTTGCCTTACTTTATTTGCTGGACCATCCAATAGAATTGACAGATTTTGGTTGTAATAGAGGAAGCTCCGCACTTCAGGTGTTCCTACTATCCTGCCTCAAGACCGAGTAGGTGAAGCCCGCTAACTGCGTAACAAGTCCATAACCAAAACACACTTGGCAAACAAGAGGAAGGGCCCGTCATCTCTCATGAAAAGGGAGAGAGAGTGCCGTAGTTGTACTGTATAACTTAAACAAAACACTTCACCTGGGGGCATATGTATCATCATCTACATTTGCGATTCTCAAATAGCGATTTTTTGAGAATCGCTATTTGAGAATTGCAAAACGGGATGTATTTAAAAAATCGCACAAATTTTGCGATTTCTTAAAATTCCTTAATTGCGATTAGCAAATTGCGAAATACCTTCCCATTCATTCCTATGGGCCAGGAGGCCCATAGCAATGAATGGGAAGTCCTTCTCAATTTGCGAATCGCTATTTGCTAATCGCAAATTGAGAATATTTTCAAAGGTGCAAGGGTGTCATGATGACACCCTGATGCACCCCTGAAATCAGCATGTGTGCACATATGGAGCACATACATGCCCTAAGGGCATGTATGTGCACCACATGGCACTTTGAAATATGCAAAAAAGTGCATATTTCAAAGAAATCGCAACTTACCACCAACTTGAAGTTGGTGGTAATTTGCGATTTCTTAAGGAGAAATCGCACAACTTGGGTGCGTGTTACATTGCATTTAAGAAATCGCAATTTGCGAGTTCTTAAATGCTTACGCAAACTTAAGAAATCGCAAATTTAGCGATTCCTTAAGAGTGCGAGGCTGAAATGCCTCATACATCTCCTTTTGCGATTTTGTATTCGCAAACACTGTTTTTTTGAGATTCGCAGCGTTTGCGAATACAAAATCCTTTGATACATATGCCCCCTGTTTCCTTAGCCTCTGCACGAACCCTGCTGCTAGAGCTGCAACAAGTAAGTTGTGACAATGGTAGGCAACAATTCTATAAAAACGCACAAACGTACGGTATTAATGTAAATGCACACTCACTGGCCTTGCTTGCCCTCCATCTCTTCTAGTGAGGCACAAATAACGGGAATACAGCAAAACACCGCAATCAAGTCAAACAATGTGCGGCGGCATTGGCAACAGCAATATTGAGAACAGGGCACAGACTTCGCTGTGTGATGCCCGTTCTGGCGGCTGTGTTAATAGCCGATGGACTGCTCCATCCTGGTTTAGGGCCACCTCGCAGCAAGTGATCGCATTTCTTATTCTTAGCATAACTGAAGATGAACGTGTGTTACAGCAGACTTCTGAACTATGCCGTCTCAGCTGCGGCACCTCTGTCTCCAAAGTTAACAAATGCTAGCAGCTCGCAGGCACATCTCACATTCACGGCGTGCAAGAGTGCGTGATGTTGTGTATTTTTTTTAATTGAGCTGCAGACGCGTCCTGGCCAGGCTGCTGGAACCTAGTCCGCCCCTGGCTGCAATCATCCACATAATACATGCAAGGGCTGCTTTCTTGGCATGATCGTTAAGACTTGCCTGCTTCAGGTTTTGGAGCGAATGTTGAAGGCGCTTACTGACCACTCGTACAAACGGCCGCCATTGTCCCGTCTGCACTTGGAAAGTGAAAGTGGGCATGGCGCACTGATTGTAAGCGAAGCACGTCGTTGTGCCAATAAAGAAAACAAGCGCGCGCCTCCATGACCGCCACAAGCTGCGAGACAGTGGGAGGGGGGCGGGAACAAAGCGAACGGGAACACGGCCAACAGGTGGGGGCGGGAACAGGAAACTAAAAAGCAAAAGGTACACTGATCTCGCTACGAAACAAACAAGTGGGAATACAATCAACACAATTCCTGTCTCGTGAGTCATTGTGGTTACATCAAAGCTCGGCGAGCAGCAGTGACTATAAACTAGCGGTGTCAGATGAAGTGATTCGCCCACAATCACGGAACATTACGTTAAAGCCAACACTTCCAAACTCGGCAGCTGGTGGTGGAAAATAAACAAGGAAGTAGTCCCTACGAGCAGCGGAACTAAACTGTAGTTGGTCGATGCTGCTTCCTGCAAAATGGAAGAAAAACGGAAGTGACGTTTCGGACCACCAGCCAATCAATGTGCTACATAAAAAGAGCAATGCCAGATTTAACCAATGGCAAGCGAAAATACAAATATAAAAGCAATGGGTGGAGTTTCACCCAACATACTGATTACTTAATGACTCGGAGAGGCAGCGACCAAAGAGACCAAGAATAGCGATTAACAAGAGGAGAAGAGCATATCTTCAAGGCTTTCCTAAAAGCCAAAAGTTTGAGCATGGCTTCGATTATACGGGAGGGGCATTCCGAGCCTTCGCTGCCTCAAGCACAAAGTCCCTGCCACCCCAGTTCGCACAGTTAGATCTGGGGACCACCACCGGTGTGGTAGAGGCCGAACGCTTTAAAAAGAGAGACAATCATAAATTGATCGGAGGTCGCACATCCATTATGCCACAATTGTGACCACTAGGGACAGATCTTCATCAGACCGTATTACCTGCCTCTCAACTTATTTCCTCTCTTTGGCTTATGCATTATTAAAACCTCTATAATGATTTATGAGCATAAACAAGACGTGTGCAAGTCGGCAGAGGAGGTGTAAGTAGAAAGAGAAGCTGCAGTCAAGGCAAGAGAGGGTTGAACGAAAAACTCAATGTTTTTGGGGGCGTTTAAGGTGAAAAAGTTGAGCATACATCCAGGTGACTGCAGACACAGTCAGTAGAGTGAAGGGTAGGAGTGAACCAGTGCGAAGGGTAAGCCAATAGGAGCACAATAGTGGTAGAACAGCTTAGAGAAAAGGCCAAAGCATCCCTGAAGATGCCCTTTAATACCCCCTCCCAGCACACATCAAATCCACAATTTAGAGCATCATCTATACACCCTTCTAACCCAGCAATAGGATTTTCTTCTTAAGGTTCACTGTCCCTGGAGTTGAAATACCAGTCTGTGGCCTTTACGATTCCACTTGCCCAGGAGAAGGGTGCCCCTCACGTCCTGTCTGAGTTGTGTGGGGATAGGAGACATCACAATAAAAGAGAAAGGCACCCTCTATGTACTTTTAGGTCCAAGAGGAGGGGGAAACAAGAAATACTAAGAAAGAACCTCTTGTCCAACCTATATTGCTTTAACTACGGCCTCATAGGGCTCATTAACAAAACAGATCCCCAACATCGGTGTCACATACTAAAATGTATTAAAAAATATACATTTTATTTTCATTCTTTATAAAGAGAAAAAATGTTTTTGTCTTTTTTTAAATATAATATCTATGTTAAATTTGAGTACAGTTGATTGTTTATAAAAATACAATATTTACAAATGCATGTCACTATTGTAAAAATACATATGAGATTGCCAATGTTTGAACATTATTTCTAACCTCTTTGTGCAAAATAATTATACAACATCAAGACTTAAACAATAAAATGAATTTGCATTGCTGTGAATGATACCAATTTCTTCGTCTGTAACTATGGCAAAGACATGATGGTTCAACAACGCGATTTTAAATTCAACATGCAAATAGTTCACACTCAACCTACACGCCTAAACTCTCACCTATCAAGCCACCACACTCATACTGACATTCATACACAAAACAATTCCATCTTATAGGAGATCTTCAGAATTGTTTTCAGAGACTAGCCAACTTATTCCATATGGTACAATTGTACCCTATCAGTTTCTTCTGTAGAAAGTGTCTCTGAGAAGAATCCCTATTTGTATACTGCTGGTCAACGCACGTTTCGGTGGGACATAGGCTACCTTCATCAGGACCAAAGATGAAGTCATATGAATCACATATGGAGTGGGCGGGGGTTATCTGTGAAATAATAACACAAAGCACTAATTTAAATTTTCATCACTGTCTGCGGGGACTGTTGAGGCTATTATATATTCGCCAAAAACTAATTTATGTGCCAAAATATTTACAACCCGGTTAAATAGTATGCCAGCGGTGTGTCCCATAATATCAAAGGATATAATGATATAATGATATATATATTCACTTAAAAAAACCATAGGTTTCACACACGTTATAGTTAGGAATTAGCATTTAAAAAACCTTGCAAATTCACTTAAAAAACCATAGGTTTCACACATGTTATAGTTAGCTGGACATTTCACTCGTAAAAAACCATTGAAATTCCCCCGTTATAGTTAGTTCAGATAACTATAACTCGCGCGACCGCAATCCACTGCTGATGACGTCACATATTACATCACTCATGACATGGTCAGTGACATCACTAATGACATCACTGATGACATCATTCTTGTGATAGAGTGGCGGTCGCGCGAGTTATAGTTATAGTTCCTAACTATAACGTGTGTGAAAACGATGGTTTTTTAAGTGAATTTGTAAGGTTTTTTAAATGCTAATTTATGTATGTATTATTATATTTTTTATATATTTATTTTACAATAAACTACCTATGTATATAGTTATAGATTGACTGTATCCTGTAATATGGAATGGCTCAGCTCTTTTTTGTAAAATTTGGATAAAGTTGAACAGCATAGTTAATATCTTCTATAAACTTATAAACAGTTTAAAATGTTTTTTGTTTTTTTAAAGTTTTTTTCACGGTGCGCGCACCCCGCGATTTTTTGAAAAAAAATAAATGTTTTTTTCTTCCCTTCAGGGTCCTTCAGGGACCCCCTAACAAAGGCTAGGGGGTCAGGAACTCTCTACCCTGCCCCCTTTTCACGTTCTCCACCTTTCTTTTTCACTGTCACACACAAAACACACAAAATGGCGGCCGACACTTCCTGATTTCGACCGATTCAAATGTTGACTGACATGTAACCACCAATCAGAATTACGCTCGCGCACCTTATGGTGCGCGCACGGTGCACGCACGGTGCGCGCTTATAGATATTTATGTACTTTTAACTGCAATTTTCTCAGGAACTACTGAACAGATTGACACCATATATGCAAAAGGCACATACCTGACCTGAGGACTACCTCTTTGCCAAATTTCAAGTAATTCTGTTCAGCCGTTCGGGCTGTACCTTCGACTAAAGGTACTATGGGAAAATGCATGGGGAAAATGTGTTTTGGGACCCCCCTTTTTTCTCAGCCCCCGCTTGACGAATCACCCCAAGACTTTCAGGGTAGGAGCTGAGCGGAGCGTCCCATTAGTTTTGAAAATTTCGCGAGGATTCATCAACCGGCGCCAAAGTTATTCAAAATAGAATTTTCAGATTTCCTATGGAAACTCGGTCCTAACTATAACTATCTACTGGCGACCGCCAGTAGATAATATACATATATATATATATACACAAAACATGCAGACCAGCTAAAGGCATAACCCCTCATGCCATGCATCCCTGTGGGTGTAGATCCGAAGCATTGCCAGAGAAATACACGTGAGAGAAAAGAAATAAAGACCAGCCGTCACCAAACCTGAGACCCTTAAAGTGTTCTAAGATTTTCAGAATTTAAAGAAAAGGAGTGATGTCCATAGAGAAAATATAAAAATACGTTATATATGGTGCCTTACTACACCTTGTTCTTGTCAGGGATAAGGTGTTGCTTTGGTTTAAATCAAATACTTTTTGCTGCTGGCGGGACATAGCCTCTAAGCCAGAAAACAACCTGTGTTGATTTTGGCATCAAAACACCATACTAATATTGCTGTGAAGAAACAATCCTAATCAAACTAAAGTTACAATTCTAGCTAGGGATAGACGTACCATCAATGTATTTATTATGGGCTCTGACCCTCTATGGGTTCTGATCCAGAAATATGTTGGCATTATATCCTTCTCTCGCATCAATTAGCAGAGCATCTGTACCTTGAAGGAAAGAAGCAAGGCTTATTCTATGCGGGCTACAGTTAATAAGATACCTGCTCTCCTAGTACATGGCTACTCGGTGTGTCATGGGTCACAAAAAAACAGCAATTCTTGATACATTATCGAGTCAGATCAACAGAGAGACTGAGGTGATCATGAAACTACCTAAACTCGCTATGTTCTAAAGCGACTGAATGCCATATAAATCAGCTAAATTAATTCTTAGACCAAAATATCTTTTGGGTCGCAGAAAGGAGTTTTGCTAGATATAAGGAGCGGTCACAAAAGCCTTTTACATCCTGAAAGGAGTGGTGCTATTGCTGTGTGGTACGTCTCACTACTCTAGGTTGGCACAGGCAGAAATACTTCTACAGCCCATTAGAAGATACTGTATATATATTTGCTAATGACACTCTATGATAGATTCTACTGGATCACAGAGACCAGGCAAGGATAAATAATGCAGTTGCTGATGGTAACAATCCTGTGTTGAATCTATTGGCTTGAAGGATCCAAATGGCAATGCCTAGTAAGGGTCTAATAATCGTGGACACTAGTAAGCTAGTGAAAGACAGAAAGAAATTGACTGGAGATTACTCCAACATCTACCCAGCTCAGATGCAAACATGCCTGATCTTACCGTAATTACGCATGAAATGGAGGCTCGATGTAAACTCTGGCGTCTGACACGCACTCCCGGCTTGTTCCAGCGGTTAAGGAGGGGCTGAAATACCTGCCTTATTTATGGCGCCTACGCTGAACGCCAAGGAAGTTGCGTCTTGCGATAATACGAATGAGTCAATGCACACATTTGGGCATGTATTCCGAACTAGAGGGTAAGTCGGTGAAACACATACTCTCACTGGGTGGCTGTTCATACCACATGAAGTTGCTGATAGTAAAGTAGACAAACTGAGATAGTAGTGCATGTATAGGGACAAGCAACGAAATGGGTAGTACTAGCATTCCATTTAAAATTGCTTAGTAATTAGAAGTATATGAGTAATATGTAGATACGTCCAAAAAGTGTTGCCTCGCGAGGTAGAGTTACCTACATAGATTCAAATCAACGTAGCATAGTAACATCCCCCGATGTGGCAAGATGGAGTGATGTATGAGCTCATAGCAGTAAGGGTTGTCACTTTAAAACAGTCAGGGGTAGCACAAGCCTTGCTCACTTGGTTCCAATGGTTGAAAAGATGTATACTATCAGTGTAGTCTCTCCTTGCCATTTCATCAGATGGCAAAAGGAAACCACATACAATTAAGTCTCCTCTAGGATACAAGAGACACAAGTCTTCAGGTAACTATCCACACAATTTCCTCATTATGTCCATGTCGTACTGTATCAAGAGTGAAAATCCAATATGATTCTCGCTCTTTCCTGATCTTCTCTATATCTCCGCCAGGTTTGTGTCTAACACGTTCTAAGATGAGCTCTGTGTTTGTAGTCCATGCAATGTCTGACCATGGGGGCCTGTAGCTTAAGAGTCCTTATGGCTGACTTATGTTCAGAGAACCGTATGCGGAATTCTCTACCTGTCTCTCCTATATAGCCTAGGCCACAAGGGCAAAGGATAAGGTAGATTTTTAGTACTCCTGCAGTTCGTCATGTTCCTAAGTTTTCCCGATTTGTTTCCATAGGTCCATAGTTGCATAGTGATAGCAGAGTCACAGGCATGGCAATGGCCACATCTATGATTCCCTAGGATCGGGGGCAACCTGTCAATGGTCATTTGTTCATTAGTTTCCTTTGATTTACATCTGCTGTGTACCAATTTGTCAATAAGGCTAGGATTCCTTCTGTATGCCACAATGGGTTTCTGAAGTTGGCCCTCTTCTTCATTCACATTAAGAATAATCCAGTTTTTATTCAAAATCTGTTTGATCTTGCGCTTCCAATTGGAGGGGTTAACAACACACACCAATGTATCCATAGGCTGTTTGGCTTTACCTGAGATGAGAGCATTCCTGTTGTAAGACTTGGCACGTTTCAATGATTGGCGCACTAGCCGTTTCGGATATCCTATGAGAAGAAGACGTGTCTGAAGTTGTTTTGCATGCGCCATATATTTCCTTATGTTGGTACAGTTGTGCCTTATTCCAAGGAACTCCCCGAAGGGGATGGAGTCCTTTGGACAAGGAGGATGGAAGCTACTGTGCTCCAGGATGGTATTCTTAGCTGTAGGGTTTCTGTACAAACTAACCTCTATCTTGCCTTCTTTACCCATAATCCAAATGTCTAAGAACTCGACCCTCTCTGCTGAGTATTTGACCGTGAATTTAAGATTCTTGTCACTCAGATTGAGCCACTCAATGAAGTTCAGAAGATCCGACTCTTCCCCTGACCAGATGAAAAAAATGTCATCTATAAATCTGTTTACCACAAAAAGAGCTGCTCCTAGTGTAGTGACCCTATTGAAGTTACAATTGCATTGTGAGTGAGGGCATCTCACAAAAAGTGACGGACTGGTCTCACACACCACCTGGTGTCATGCTTCATCATTCCGAATCGGGAGGACCGGGTGCAGCCGCATAGGACGCATGAGGAAAACTTTCCTGAGGCAGGCTGACAACAGGGGTTTTCCCTCCCCCGCCGCCCATGGGGCAAGTAGTTGTTGCATTTAGGGCTTGACATTTGGCAGCCGTTTATGAAGTGGAGAGTGGCACAGGCTACACCCGCACAGTGGTATCTTCTTGCCACCAGTTGGTAAGAATGGAGCCCCCATCTTTATACTTAGGTCCTGATGAATGCCCTGGACCCACTTGGGCCAACATGGCAGAAACATGTTGACCACTTACACGACGGCTAGGGGACAATAAATTCCCCATACACCGTCCACTGGTTTTAATATCATATAGTTATTAGTCACATTAAAATTTACTTAAAATAACTATAATAGTTTTTATCTTCACTCGCATCCTCACGGGCCCCCACTTAGTTTAGAAGTGCATCCCTGTCGTCAGGTGCATGCCCGTCCTCTATCAAACAAAGGTTTTAGAGGGCGAGGACTGGTCAATGATGAAGCATGACACCAGGTGGTGTGTGAGACCAGTCCGTCACTTTTTGTGAGATGCCCTCACTCACAATATTACAAGAGGTGCGGCAATTGTAACTTCAATAGGGTCACTACACTAGGAGCAGCTCTTTTTGTGGTAAATAGTTAGTATTAGAGGCTGCTAGCTCCTACAACCCCGCGCCTCTTGTTCCCTTTCTCTGTGATTACATCTATAAATCTGTGCCAGGTGTGTACGTTTTCATAATATGTGAGTGACATATTACAATGCAATTGTAACTTCAATAGGGTCACTACACTAGGAGCAGCTCTTTTTGTGGTAAATAGTTAGTATTAGAGGCTGCTAGCTTCTAGAACCCCGCGCCTCTTGTTCCCTTTCTCTGTTATTACATCTATAAATCTGTGCCAGGTGTGTACGTTTTCATAATATGGGACTAGCTCATTAAAGATGTTTTGTGTTCAGATTCTCCCATAAATATGTTCGCTACACTTAGGGCACAAGATGCCCCCATGCTGGTGCCCTTAATTTGTTGGTATGGGGAGTCCTACCTTGAACTCAATATAGTTGTGATGTAAAACAACATCAAGACACTCCAAAATGAAGCTCTTTGGTCTGTCCCCAGGAACTCTGGCCAAAAGAGCTGCCACAGATTATGGCCAGGTCCTGGGGAATGTTGGTATACAAGGACTCTATATCTAGGGTAACCAGCAGCTGTCGATCTTGGTTAAAGGGTTTAAGCTCGATAGTAGCTATCATATGCCCGGTATCTTTTATGTACGATGCATATTGTGTGGTAAGTGGGCATAAAAAAGCACCCACATATTTAGAGAGTGGCTCCGTGCATGAATTGAAAGATGAAACAATTGGTCTAAGGGGTGGGTCTGCTATGTTCTTATGAGCTTTATGGACTCCTTATATAGCTGGGGTCACCTATTTGGTGTTGTTGAGAAAGTCAAATTCTTTCTGACAAATATAACTATCCATCAAAGCTTTTGATGTGATGGTTTCTATCTGTGTTTTCAAATGTGGTAAGGTTGTTCTGTTGGTTCTCTGATAATGTTCTGGGACTTGAAGCATAGAGTCTAATTTGTTTGTATAATCCCCTGTATCCATCACCACTATACTACCAGCTTTATCGCACGGTTTAATAGTAATGTGAGAGTTGTCTTGCAATTTCTTCAGAGCTGATCTTTCCAGGGTAGTTTGGTTAGGGATCACTTTATGGACAAATTTAGTTGCTTTTTGAAGTTATTTGATTACTGACTTCTCAAAAATAGCAACCTCTGGGCCTACCATTTCTAAAGATGGTGTGAATTTGGAAGGTGATTTACATCCTGAATAATTAATATCTTGTTCTTGCAGTATGTTTTGAGACATAAAGTTTTTCAATCTGATTTTGCGAAAAAAGGAAAAAATGTCTTTGTTGAGTTTGAACCGATCATATTGTGTGCTGGGGACAAAGGACAAACCCTTGCTAAGGAGACTAATTTCTTCTGATGAGAGTTCATATCCCGAAAGATTATAAATAGAGATAGTTTCTGTACTACTGGTGCAACTATCTATGTTTCCAGTATTGTTGATTTTGTGTCCGCATATAGGGCTGCGGATGTGGTGGCTCCATCTGATAATAATAGTTCCTCTCTTGCCTCAGAAATTTGGTGCTGCCTCTGCCCCTGCCTCTTTGTAAAAAAAGGGACTGTCCTTATTGGTGATATTAGTCACGTTGTTGACCTTTCTGGTTTCTAGAATGAAACATAGGACCTTCGCTCATTTCTGGCCCCTCATAGTCGGAGTCCGATGAGTTGGTATCTGAGAATGTCAGAGTTTTATTTCTTTTGTTGGAACGTTGATTATATTGGCCTCCTTCCTGCTTTAAAGGATCATCCAATCCCTGGAGCAACGGTTCGCAATCTGGGACCATCGCTCCAGGAATTTACGTACCTCCACAAACAAAGCTGGTACATTTCTGACCCTTAAACCCGATGGAATGACATACAATATGTATAATCATAAAACGCACCCTCAGGGTTAAGCGTTACTTTTCTTTGTCTTATCGTCTTCGTCCTCCACCAAGATTGTTGCTTCGCTGGCAGCTCATCTTCCCTATCCTTCCAAGAGACCCAGTAACCTGTCCCTACGCTAGTGTTAAGTCAGTTTCCAAGTGGTCAGCCCTCCATTCTGGGGAGAGGATGTGGCGTCACGGCCAGAGCTGCTCACTTTGGAACTGAGGAACCAGGTCCGATTCTCAACACTAGCTCAACATCCTGTGATTCTGGGCAAATCACTTAATCTCCCAGTACCGACAAAACTAACAAGCATTGGCAAAGTCTTGCTTTTGCAAGATTTAGAGCTATTGGTTTTGTAAATGACAATGTCTTTTACCTATGAGTTATGGAGTCGAGTGGATGTAGGTGGTGTGTAGTGGAATTATGTTGGTTGGATTGGAATTGATCATTGTGAGATTTTGTGGGGTGTTGGATTTGTGTAGTGGAATTATGTGGCATAGTGTGAAGTGGAATTATGTGGATAGTAATTATGTGGTATGACCCAGTAACCTATCACTACACTAGTGTCAAGTCAGTTTCCAAGAGGTCAACACCCCATGCTGGGGAGAGGATGCTGCGTAACAGCCAGGGCGCTCTCTTTGGAACTCGGGAACCAGATTTAAGTTCGCACTGGCTCAACATCCTGTGATTCTGGGCAAATAACTTAATCTCGATGTACCTACAAAACCAGCAAGCACTGGCAAAGCCAATAGCTCTCGCTTTTGTGAGAGTTAGAGCTATTGGTGTTGTAAACGACAACGTCTTTTAACCATGAATAATGGAGTGGAGTAGAATTGTGGAGTGGAATTATGTGGGTGGCATTGGAATTGTTAGTTGTGGAATTGTGTGGTGTGGAATTGTGTGGAGTGGATTTATGTAGTGGAATTATGTGGCATGGCGTGCAGTGGAATTATGTGGATAGTAATTAGGTGGTATTGAGTGTACTGGAATTATGTGGAGTGGTTTTTTTTGTCATAGAGTGCAATTATCTGGAATGATATTTTGTGTTGTGGAGTGATATGTAGTGGAGTTGAATGATGTGGTTTGGAATGGAAATGTGTAGTGTTGAATTGTGTGTAGTGGAACTGGCTGGTGTTGAGTGAAATGATGTTGATTGAAATTATGTGGCATGGAATGGAGTGTATTTATGTGGAATGTTGCTATGTGGCATAGAGTGGTTTTATGTGATGTGTATTTATGAGGTATTAAGTAGAGTGTAATTATGTGGAGCTGAATCATGTTGCGTTGATGTTGGGTGGTGTTGAAATGTGTGGTGAGGAATTGTGTGGTGTGGAATTGTTTGGTGTTGTGTGTCACACTAAACATCCAGGTATGCCACAAGGTACCCAGGTGAATGGAGCAATTCTCTTTATTCCGCTTCTTCATCAGATTAGTCAACTAGGATTCACATTACTGAAGAATGCAGGATTTGCCCAAGATTACACAATGTAGTCAAATGAGAAAGTCGAGATTAAATCCCAAGTTTACTGGATCTACAGCCAATCATGTAAGCCTCCAGATCTCAAATCAAACGTATATTTGGCTGGTAACTCATTTCTTGTGAAGTCCGTTAATTTCCAAAATTCTGATCTTTTCATTAGATTTTATGAGACAAGCAAACAAAAAAGAAATCTAAAAAAATAAACATGGCAGACAAAATTGATACATCTATTTTTTACCAATAGAACAGATCCTTATAGCACTGATGGGGGACGCCACATCGCGTATAGCCAATCCTTCAATAACATTCTCTCTCATCTTGGTATAATGTCTCCAATACCAACAAGGCCATATCCACGGTAGTCAACAGCTGCTTGGGGGGGAGAACAGAATTACCAGTGGGTCTAAATTTGAACATGTCTACCTGTGTCTGCATACCAAAGTACTATCAGCATAGGAGCTGGCAAGCCCCAGCAGCGGACACAAGAGAGAAGAAGCAGGCTAGTGTGCTTTTTAGGTCTCGGCTAGCGAAGGCTGCGCTTGCGCAGTCTCGCTCGCGAGATTTAATGACTTGGAGAAGAGGGGCTTGAACCCGCCCCTCTTCTCCCGTTCTCCATTGGCTGGCCTCTTAAATGCTGGCCAGCCACTGGAGAAGAGGTCAGTCACTCCGATTATGCCCCGTCCTTTTCGGATCGGGGGGCGTGTTTTTTGCGAGAAGTCTCAGGGAGGAGACAACAGCAAAACACGCCCCCGAATCCGAAAAGGACGCTGCCTTTCTCCGAGGCATTTCTGCTCTGCCTCGGAGAAAGGCGGTGGGCCTCTGATCCTCGGTGCCACCCATTGACGGACGCCTTGTTGTAAACATTACCACTTTGCATGATGTGAATTCCTAGCCCGTACCGATGATGTTTAAATGTGAAACTTCACGGGCAAAGGAATGTTTGTAAAACAGGCGTGACAGTGTCACATTTGGTAAGCGGAATTTTCCGAAGTATTTAGAAGTATTCATTATCGTATTTTATGTCACGAATCATATAGGCCACTAAACCTAGTCTCTTTTTTGCATAAACACTGTAGCAAGGGCTTGTAAATAAACCTCCAAATATTTTTACCTATTTACGCTAATTCTTTTACGATGACGTACTTTAAAAACTCCAACGGAACTAATTTCATAAGCGGTTTTTTTACGGTCACTTAAGACAAGCACCAGTACCGCCACATCATGGCGGACAGGTTTACACTACACTGGCGAGAGCTATCTTAGTCCCTTTTTAGTGTCACTGCCTGCGTCCGTCACTGTTATTCGGTGCATGTAGAGAAGTACACTCCACCTCCGCGGGCCATCGGTCAGAGGGACAGTCATGGCTGCTGCAAGAAGGGCCCGTGCTTACTTCCGCAGTGTCGTCCGATTCTCTGACCGAGATCTCTGCTGCTGATCTCCCCAGCTGGAGACGCAGGACGAAGGGGGGAAGGAGAAACTCGGCTACCTCCGAAGCATGGTAACTGCACCTTCCCAGCGTAATGAAAGGGAGCGATATCCTATAAGATACTTTTATTTAGTAGGGATCAGCGGGATTTAGAAACACCACTGTTGTTACTGGCGCGAGCCGAGTTAGCTATGTAACGCCACTCACGCCCCGTAGCGATTAACCACGCAGTGACACATGCGGCTCCCAGGTGTTCACTTCCAAAGGTTCGGGACCTGCTCACTCAACCACTGTCAACCAAAACGCCCTCTAGTTCATGGTCCGCTTTGTGTGCGTGTGCCCTATTGATTTTGAAATACTAGTACTAATCCCCAGTGTAGGCGGTTTACGGGAGAAAAATGTTTGGTATCTTGCCCGCCAGCAGAGGAAATGAGTTACTACCCAGAGTATGTTTACAGTTTATCGTCAGGAGCGGAGCCCAAATAAAATCCTAGGGGATGAGGGTGAGACGCAACTATGCTAAACTACTCCGAATAGTGGCGTATTTTGAGTGTTTTTTATTTAAAATAATATTTTGTAGTAGATACAAGTTATAATCCATTTTTCTGAACTCTTCGTGTGAGACGAGCATAGGATTAAGTCACTGGTGTTTCTATACAGCTTTTTAGAACACATTCTGTCGTTAGCTTTTTTTTAACAATAGCATCGGCAGATCCATTTTCACGCTTTTAAGCAACACCTATTGATTTTGGCAGTGCTCTGGTTATAAACAGCCAAGGTGATATACACCTACGGTACCAGCAAGAGTAGCGACAGAGGACCGAGCATCCCACAGGACTGATGAAGGAGAGAGCAACTCGTTACCTCTACGCCCCTCGTCCTCAACCATGAGAAATGTCCCAATCGAAGGACAGGAAACAAAACAGGGAAGAAGTCAGTCACTCCGATTATGCCCGTCCTTTTCGGATCGGGGGGCGTGTTTTTTGCGAGAAGTCTCAGGGAGGAGACAACAGCAAAACACGCCCCCGAATCCGAAAAGGACGCTGCCTTTCTCCGAGGCATTTCTGCTCTGCCCCGGAGAAAGGCGGTGGGCCTCTGATCCTCGGTGCCACCCATTGACGGACGCCTTGTTGTAAACATTACCACTTTGCATGATGTGAATTCCTAGCCCGTACCGATGATGTTTAAATGTGAAACTTCACGGGCAAAGGAATGTTTGTAAAACAGGCGTGACAGTGTCACATTTGGTAAGCGGAATTTTCCGAAGTATTTAGAAGTATTCATTATCGTATTTCATGTCACGAATCATATAGGCCACTAAACCTAGTCTCTTTTTTGCATAAACACTGTAGCAAGGGCTTGTAAATAAACCTCCAAATATTTTTACCTATTTACGCTAATTCTTTTACGATGACGTACTTTAAAAACTCCAACGGAACTAATTTCATAAGCGGTTTTTTTACGGTCACTTAAGACAAGCACCAGTACCGCCACATCATGGCGGACAGGTTTACACTACACTGGCGAGAGCTATCTTAGTCCCTTTTTAGTGTCACTGCCTGCGTCCGTCACTGTTATTCGGTGCATGTAGAGAAGTACACTCCACCTCCGCGGGCCATCGGTCAGAGGGACAGTCATGGCTGCTGCAAGAAGGGCCCGTGCTTACTTCCGCAGTGTCGTCCGATTCTCTGACCGAGATCTCTGCTGCTGATCTCCCCAGCTGGAGACGCAGGACGAAGGGGGGAAGGAGAAACTCGGCTACCTCCGAAGCATGGTAACTGCACCTTCCCAGCGTAATGAAAGGGAGCGATATCCTATAAGATACTTTTATTTAGTAGGGATCAGCGGGATTTAGAAACACCACTGTTGTTACTGGCGCGAGCCGAGTTAGCTATGTAACGCCACTCACGCCCCGTAGCGATTAACCACGCAGTGACACATGCGGCTCCCAGGTGTTCACTTCCAAAGGTTCGGGACCTGCTCACTCAACCACTGTCAACCAAAACGCCCTCTAGTTCATGGTCCGCTTTGTGTGCGTGTGCCCTATTGATTTTGAAATACTAGTACTAATCCCCAGTGTAGGCGGTTTACGGGAGAAAAATGTTTGGTATCTTGCCCGCCAGCAGAGGAAATGAGTTACTACCCAGAGTATGTTTACAGTTTATCGTCAGGAGCGGAGCCCAAATAAAATCCTAGGGGATGAGGGTGAGACGCAACTATGCTAAACTACTCCGAATAGTGGCGTATTTTGAGTGTTTTTTATTTAAAATAATATTTTGTAGTAGATACAAGTTATAATCCATTTTTCTGAACTCTTCGTGTGAGACGAGCATAGGATTAAGTCACTGGTGTTTCTATACAGCTTTTTAGAACACATTCTGTCGTTAGCTTTTTTTTAACAATAGCATCGGCAGATCCATTTTCACGCTTTTAAGCAACACCTATTGATTTTGGCAGTGCTCTGGTTATAAACAGCCAAGGTGATATACACCTACGGTACCAGCAAGAGTAGCGACAGAGGACCGAGCATCCCACAGGACTGATGAAGGAGAGAGCAACTCGTTACCTCTACGCCCCTCGTCCTCAACCATGAGAAATGTCCCAATCGAAGGACAGGAAACAAAACAGGGAAGAAGTCAGTCACTCCGATTATGCCCGTCCTTTTCGGATCGGGGGGCGTGTTTTTTGCGAGAAGTCTCAGGGAGGAGACAACAGCAAAACACGCCCCCGAATCCGAAAAGGACGCTGCCTTTCTCCGAGGCATTTCTGCTCTGCCTCGGAGAAAGGCGGTGGGCCTCTGATCCTCGGTGCCACCCATTGACGGACGCCTTGTTGTAAACATTACCACTTTGCATGATGTGAATTCCTAGCCCGTACCGATGATGTTTAAATGTGAAACTTCACGGGCAAAGGAATGTTTGTAAAACAGGCGTGACAGTGTCACATTTGGTAAGCGGAATTTTCCGAAGTATTTAGAAGTATTCATTATCGTATTTCATGTCACGAATCATATAGGCCACTAAACCTAGTCTCTTTTTTGCATAAACACTGTAGCAAGGGCTTGTAAATAAACCTCCAAATATTTTTACCTATTTACGCTAATTCTTTTGCGATGACATACTTTAAAAACTCCAACGGAACTAATTTCATAAGCGGTTTTTTTACGGTCACTTAAGACAAGCACCAGTACCGCCACATCATGGCGGACAGGTTTACACTACACTGGCGAGAGCTATCTTAGTCCCTTTTTAGTGTCACTGCCTGCGTCCGTCACTGTTATTCGGTGCATGTAGAGAAGTACACTCCTCCTCCGCGGGCCATCGGTCAGAGGGACAGTCATGGCTGCTGCAAGAAGGGCCCGTGCTTACTTCGGCAGTGTCGTCCGATTCTCTGACCGAGATCTCTGCTGCTGATCTCCCCAGCTGGAGACGCAGGACGAAGGGGGGAAGGAGAAACTCGGCTACCTCCGAAGCATGGTAACTGCACCTTCCCAGCGTAATGAAAGGGAGCGATATCCTATAAGATACTTTTATTTAGTAGGGATCAGCGGGATTTAGAAACACCACTGTTGTTACTGGCGCGAGCCGAGTTAGCTCTGTAACGCCACTCACGCCCCGTAGCGATTAACCACGCAGTGACACATGCGGCTCCCAGGTGTTCACTTCCAAAGGTTCGGGACCTGCTCACTCAACCACTGTCAACCAAAACGCCCTCTAGTTCATGGTCCGCTTTGTGTGCGTGTGCCCTATTGATTTTGAAATACTAGTACTAATCCCCAGTGTAGGCGGTTTACGGGTGAAAAATGTTTGGTATCTTGCCCGCCAGCAGAGGAAATGAGTTACTACCCAGAGTATGTTTACAGTTTATCGTCAGGAGCGGAGCCCAAATAAAATCCTAGGGGATGAGGGTGAGACGCAACTATGCTAAACTACTCCGAATAGTGGCGTATTTTGAGTGTTTTTTATTTAAAATAATATTTTGTAGTAGATACAAGTTATAATCCATTTTTCGGAACTCTTCGTGTGAGATGAGCATAGGATTAAGTCACTGGTGTTTTTATACAGCTTTTTAGAACACATTCTGTCGTTAGCTTTTTTTTAACAATAGCATCGGCAGATCCATTTTCACGCTTTTAAGCAACTCCTATTGATTTTGGCAGTGCTCTGGTTATAAACAGCCAAGGTGATATACACCTACGGTACCAGCAAGAGTAGCGACAGAGGAACGAGCATCCCACAGGACTGATGAAGGAGAGAGCAACTCGTTACCTCTACGCCCCTCGTCCTCAACCATGAGAAATGTCCCAATCGAAGGACAGGAAACAAAACAGGGAATACTATTTAAGTGGGCCGGGTCCTACCGGCTGTTCTAACAAGCATTTGCAATGCAATAGGTCTCGCTTTTACCCGAATTTGAGCTATTAACATTGTAAATGACAATGCGTTTTATTAAAGTTTAAAAAACCAAAGCATAAATAAAAGCCATTTGAATTATGCAACAGGAAAGGAGCCAATTATGTTGAAGGATTGACTAAATTATGGGGCACAGCAAGGCACATTATGCATCATAATGTGGTGCATGTTGTGATGGTATTGCTCAATTAGTTTGTCATTTTTACATATTAATACTGCATGAACGAAGGTTTTACACCATTAGTACCAGTTTAACACGCAAGTACAGCCATAAGCAACAAAGAGACCAGTTAACATTTGAACAGGAGGTGAAGTGGGTGCCACTTCTGCTTTGGCTCCCAAGATCAATGTGTATGTGTCTAGATCTATGTGTGTGTGTGGCTCTCTCTGTGTGTGTGTGTGTGTGTGTGTGTGTGTGTGTGTGTGGCTCTCTCTGTGTGTGTGTGTGGCTCTGTGTGTGTGTGGCTCTGTGTGTGTGGCTCTGTGTGTGTGGCTCTGTGTGTGGGTGGGTTTGTGTGTGTGGCTGTGTGTGGGTGGGTTTGTGTGTGTGGGCGCAAATGCAATAGGTCTCGCATTTGAGAGTGATTAAGCTATTGACATTGTAAATAACAATGCAGTTTCTTTTAAATGTTTCAACAACAAAAACATAAACAAAAATAATGTCATGAGCAATGCCAATAGCTCTAACTTTAACAATGCCGAGACCATTGCATTGTAAATGCTTGTTAGGTTTTCAGCCAGCTAGAACGTGATTTCCTATGCTACATTCTTTTTAAAAGAGCACATTCATCATTTGTTTTGAATTTTTTATGGCTTACAGTAATCCATTGTCTCTCAGAAGGCAGAGACGTGCAGCTAGAAATAGGTTTTGATTTCCAGATTTTTCAACTTCCTAAATGAGTTTGCTGCTTAATAAATGAGTATTATTATGAGTAACAAAAAGCACAGGGCAAAAATCCACAGTATGTGTGCATTTAAGTATATACATTTGAACATTCACTGCCTCTGCAGCAATGCTTCAGTGACCACCTCCCCTATAGCTCCTCCTACCCCCCAAACTAAAGGGCTTGTTAAAGAGGTGCAGGCATGCGCAGTTTCACAACGAGACACGTTATGCCTGAACAGCTAGGAACAAAAGCACAGAACGGTTTGATCTACAGGCGAAAGCTTCTAGCAAGGAGTGATACAGGGATGTTTGGCATGGCCATTGACGATCTGCAATATTTATTTTCATTGGCTATCCCAATATCAGAATAATCCCCGCTTTCATAAAAAGGCATAGCCATGCCAATATAAAAAAAAGAAAACTCTGTTTGTAATTTTTTTTTTTAAATACAGTGAATGCAGTGCGTGTTTCTAAACTAAAAATAGCATCAGCAGAGTGAGTTTGTTTCAGAAAGACAAAATACACAACATTCTGAAAATCCGAGCCAAGGCAATCAAGGTAACCTGTGTGCTTCTAAACTAAAACTACTACGTGTGGTTAAAAAATAAAAAAATACCGTCAGCTGAACGCGTTTGCTTCGGAATGCCAACAAACACAACATTCCAAAAACACGAGCTGCTGCAATCAGAAAAAATAGTGGCCCAAAACTAACATAAATGGGCAGCAGGGAAAGACTACATGTAACAGGGCCAGGCTCTATGGGAGGGAACAAAACAACAAAAGGACGGACAAATATAAACAATTCACCACAGAAAAGCAAAGATTTGCGAAGGGCACACATAAGAATAAATGAAAAAGCGATGTGTGTGCTCTAAGCCTAGAGAGTTGATACAGGTTGTCTCAAAGAGACAGCGCATGCACTTCCTAGGGGAGACCTGAAAATTAATGTGTACTTGTGTAATGTAACAGTTTCTCATGAAAAGCACTCCAATACTCTTGCGTTGAGTTCACACTATAGAAAACTGAAAAGAATAGAGGGGCCTGTAGCTCCCTCCACCTTAACAAGAGAGCAGTGGATCAGGTCTCCAAATTGGAAGAGACTATATACTGAAAGGGTGCAGGGTGTAATTATGAGATGCTACTCAAGAGGGGAGAGGATGTGGCCTAACAACTAGAGCAGTCAACTTCAAAGTTGGGAAACTTGGTTTGAGTCTTGGCAGGGATGCTCAGCATCCTGTGCTTTTGGGCAAATTGCTTAATCTCCTTGTGATTAACAAAATAAATCTGTCTTTCTGTAACGCAACTGGTGCTCATGTAAAGAACTCTGATACCTTCAGGTCGAATTTGTGCTATATAAAACAAAAACAAAAAAGAGGCGAGTATAGGCTGATACAGGAGGAGAGCGGTATGGGGAAACCTTAAGACATTCGTCGTACACCTTGAAAACTCTGGTAGGGTAGGTGCTTTACCAGCCCTAGCTAGACTTACTTGTGACTTCTATCAGTATTTTGTTTCACTCCTACCCAGCAGTAGCGGCAGCTGTTGTGACACTTGGCCCACCGCCCCACCCCAAACCAAGAGTAGCTTGATACTGCTCATCCGGACGGGCCTTTTAGAAACAAGCCTCACATCGCTGACTCCAATCCCCAGTGGCGGGGCAGGTTTTAATGCCAGAGAGGGGGAGATATTCCTCAGGGACCTATTTCTTTGCTTTGAACAGTATGTGTGGCCAAAATGCACAACACCAAAATATTCCCACATAGGCCACACTGTAGACCTGCCACTGAGCACAATCAATGCAGAAGTGCTACAAATCCACAAAATGTTTTCCAGTATGAAGCAATATGTACTAAAAATGCAACTACAATAAAAAACAACTACAATCTATTTTATTTGAACTCTGCCATTCATTTCAGTGGTGTGCTCAGGCCTCCTCCGGACTGTGCGGTCTGTTGCATTATGATATTTTGTGTCCAAACTGACACCGTGCAAGAGTGGGGTAGAGCAGAGTATGATTTGGCTTGGAAGGCTGTGATGGGAATCGTGAAATCCTGGTGTTTTTGTCCCAAATTTGTGCCTTACCTGTAGCTTTATAATGCATCATGGTGCTGAGTGCACTACTTTTAGAATGTGCTTTGTCCTAGGTTTCAGCAGCTGAGCCTGTCCCCTTGCTGTTGCTAGACATTGTTGCTTACCTAGAGTTATGTTACACTATGCACTATTTTTGTAATGTCTGCTAAGAGCAGATGGGGAAAACAGTCACATTCAGCAGCCTAGTAATACCTTCTATTACCTACCCAAAGAAAATATAGGCAGTTGGATAGAAGGAGGGTTGCCACCGTTCTAAGGAGAAAAATACCAGGCATTTGCTAATGTTTTGTGAGTCCGGAAATGCTGGAATTAGGTACTTTAAAAAGTTTATGTGAAATCAACTGTGTTCGTATTTAACATGGAACGTCTGCCCCGGTTCTAAATAATCAATAAGGAATAGCCAAGACCGGTTTAAAATGCTTTTAAAATGCGTCCCCCTACAGAGATGGAGAGCTGCTAGCATTTGACGACTTCTAAGGACTTGCGATTGGCAAAAGCTTGCCCGCGTCACAATTGGTGTAAGAGAGGAACAGTTGTAGACCGAAGGAGAGTGATTAGTCGATTGAAAAATGTATTGGCCAAGCAATACTTAAATCATTTTGATTGGAATAGTTTATTGCTACTTATCTTATTGGTATTCTTTGTTTCTGAATAAAAAAAATAAAATCAGGAAATCAGCAAGTTATACTGGAAGTCTGAAGTATGTAATAAACTTTGAGCATAGAAAATAACCCCACTGAGCACCACAACAAATAGACAGTTTGAATTATTCAAGGGTAGGAGACCTAATAACTGCTTTTCTCCTGGGTGGATGGACTGGAGAAAAAGGTTGTTGTGAAAGAGGAATTGAGAGCGGCTGGAGGACACAATAAATGTTGAGTGTAAAGAAATTGATTTACTGGTTGATGGGGGTAAACCCCTACTCAAGCAGCAACCACAATTCTTGTCAGGGTGAAGTCAGAAGCAAACCGCAAATTAACCTGTGCTCAACCACCTGGTAGACTGATACAGAGCAGTCAGGCTTAACTTAGAGGCAATGTGTAAAGAATGTATGCAGATCTTCAAACAGCAGTAACATGAAAGCACAACACAAGAAGGATCCCACACCAAATTAAAGAAGTAGAGTAAATAAAAAAACATATGAAGACCAAACCAACAACAATCTGATCGGTAGACCCGGAGTTATGCAAATTTAAATGTTTCAGTGAAAACAGCACCAAAAAGCACAAAGCATTAACTGTTGTTATCTCCACTTAGGCCCACTGAACACAGTACCTTAATTCTGGTTGCAAAGAGATACGGAGTCCAGCATTGAGGATGCGTCACACAGCACAGGTGTTGCAAGGAGATAAGTTGCACATCAACGATTTCAGGGAGCTTGCAAGTGCGATGTCCTTGCTTGGAGTTGCAGCGGATCAGATGGTCTGCGTTGGGCAAGGCGATGTGCTTGTGTGGAGATGCGTTGTGCAGCAGTGGGTCTGATGGTCTGCGTTGGGCGAGGCAATATCCTTGTGTGGAGATGCACCACACGGTGGTGGCTCCGATGGGCTGCAATGGTGATGCAAATTCTTTGTGTTTGGGAAGTCTGCACAGCAGGGGCGATGCGTCGGTTCTGTGGGCGATGCGTCGGGCAGCAGAGGTGAGGTGCTGGTTCTGCAGGAGTTGCACCGCAGAGGAGATACATCGGTTCTGCTAAATCCACAGAGGGGCTGGCAGAGCACCATCAGGCCCGTTTCCAAAAGGTCCAGGACTGGGGTGGCACCACTTGGGAGGGCAGGATTCACAGATGGCAGAGTCCAGGTGCTGGATTCAAGATTGCTGGAAGCCTCTTTTATCCCTGAGGCTTCTGATTGGCCAACTAGTCCTTGGAGTCACTCTGTGGCCCTGGGTTTAGAGATGCAGGTCCAGTCCTTATCACCCAGGCAAGAGGGCAGCAGGGGAGCATAGCAGGGCAGCACTCCAGCAGATTGGCAGTCCCTTTAGCAGCACAGCAGTCCTTTATCCTGCCAGAATCAACAGGTCCAGTAGTGTAATGAAGAGCTGGGTTTAAGTGTCCAATATTTATACCAGGTGCCCACCTTGAAGTAGAAGAAGCTTCTAGAGGTTTCTAGACCCCCCCCCCCACCCATCCCGCTGAGGTGTCGGGCATCCCCTGCCCTGTCCCTAGCTTGTCTGTGGTCCTAAAAGACTAGTGTCAACCCTTATTCTCGAGTGCTCAGGCAGAGCCTTTGTGATGTGCAAGTAGCCCATCCTGTCAATACCTAGCTTTCCTTTGTCTCACTGTCTGGGGGAAATACTCCAAGACCAGTTGCTAGCTACACTAGTCATGTGACCAAGAATCAGGTTGCAGGCACCAAATAGGATAAGAAAATGGCAACGTTCTAAAAGTGGCACTTTCAGAATTGTGGCTGAAAATCCGACTTCACCTTTAAAGAGGGCTTTTAATTACAATTCTTTAGACACCAATGTCAACTTGTCTACCTGTTTGCAATTTGAAGTTACAGCTTATTAAATGTAATAAGTTAACTCCAATATTATCCTATGCAAGAGAGAGGCCTTGCAGCCATGAAAAACTAATTTCCAAGTTTTTCACTACCAGGACATGTAAAATTTTAAAGTACATGTCCTACTTTTTAAATACACTGCACCCTGCCCAATGGGTTGTTCAGGGCCTACCCTTGTTGGTGACTTATGTGTACTAAAAAGGAATATTTAGGCCTGGCAAAAGGTTTATATTGGCACATCGAAATAGCAGTATAAACTGCACACACAGACTGCAGTAGCAAGCCTGAGACAGATTTAAAGGGCAACTTAAGTGGGTTGGAAAATGAGTGCAGCAGGCCAACTGACAGCATTTAATTGACAGCCCTTTGATACATGTAGTACCACTTTACTAGTGATTTACACATATATTAAATAGGCCAATTGGGTGCAAGCCGATTCTACCATGTTTAAAGGTGAGAGCACAAGCACTTTAGCACTGTGTACTTTAGTAGTGGGATGGTGCTCAGAGTCATAAAAGCCAACAAAAAAGGGCTCAGAAAACAGGACGGTGAAGGCAAAAAGTTTGGGGGTGACCCTGCAGAAAGGGCCAAGTCCAACATTGAGACAGAAAGAAACAAAAACTTTTGTGGTGACCTATTGCCGCACTCTATGTAATTCCTACTACGCTGTGCTCACTCCCAGGGTCAACAGTTTAGAACCCCACACAAACATAAGACTTACGAATTACAGCAGAAGGACCACCTGACATCCCCCAATCAAATCACAATAACCCCACCGTCAATGAATAGCCATAACTCCAAAGAATTCAACAATGGACAAGTATCTCCAAAAAGAGCATCAAATTGTCATATATATTCTTTCTTTTATTGCTGCTTTTCATTTTTGCAACACATGAAGACACAGCCAACTTGTTTTGTCCCAACATGGGGTCTTCTTCATAGCTGTTAAAAAACATACAAAACAAAAACTTACAAAACATCTAGACTACATACATATGCCAACATTTATATATTACTTTAAACAACAGGACATTCTACAAAATACTTTACTACAATAAATACTCTCAATAACACTTAGGACATAATTAAAAACAACATATAACATTTTACTAAAGTAGACTAGAGACACCATCTGTGTTTCCACATTCTATATTTCACAAAGGTTTGTATATGATATCTGAGAACAAATGTGTAGGATCACATTGTTCATGGAGTAGTCTAGACTATTGTGATTTGATTGGGGGATGTCTGGTGCTCCTTGTCCTATAATTCGTAAATATTGAGACAGAAAGAGGAAGATGAGCTTTGACTCCCATAGAGCTGTAGGTACAACAAAGATACAAATTGAAGACATAGTTGTAATAAAAGCATGACTCCAAATTCACTAAGCCACTACACGTAAGAGAGGCCATTGGTAATGCACTGATGGAACTGACTGAAGAATATGAAACTTAAGGGTAATGAAAGTATAATACTGGGGATAAGGAAGAGATATTGAGGAAGGACTTCAAGAAAGATGTAGGGGTGAAAGAATCATCTTCTAAGTGGATTCAAACTGGAACTAATTATCACAACTATGTAAGCTACAATTTATTGGTACACAAATGTTATGTTACAATGATTTATAGCGCACGCGGCTACTCATGAGTGTCCTGGCGCGAAAAGCCAATATTGAAAACAGTAAGGAACTGGGGGAGATTACCGATTACGTAAACAGCAGGGTTTTTAGTCTTTTCTTGAACATGCAGGGGTCGTGCATGCTGCGCAGTTCAAGGGGGAGAGAATTCCAAGCTTCGGCCGCTTTGAAGGATAGAGACCTACCTCCAATTCTTACCCGCCGAAAGTGAGGGATCGAAGCTAGGCACTATGAAGCGGAACACAGAGGCCTTCTTGGAGTATAAAAACTAATCGCTTCCTCAGATAGAGGGGCCCTAATCCATAAAGGGCTGAGTGGGTCATCGTGAGAGCCTTAAATTTGACTCTTTGGGCCACTAGAAGCCAGTGGAGATCCCGCAAATGATGTTTTACGCTAGACCTGCCCGGGATACCCATCAGAGCTATGGCCGCAGAGTTCTGTATTACCTGGAGTTTCTTGAGCTGGTATCCTGGTAGGCCAATATAAAGTGCACTGGCATAATCAAGGCGGCTAAGGATCAGAGCACGTGTGACCATCTCCTTAGCAGACCTGGGCAATGGAGGAAGAAACTTCCTAAGAGACTTCAATGTGCCAAAGCATTGGCCGGCCAGTTTCTTTACTTATATAGAGACCCTGAGATTTTCCTCGAACCAAACGCCCAAGTTCTTGACTGCCTGTCCCGTGGAACTGGGGATGGGGTATTCTGGCAGCCATAGGGCTTCCCTGAACTGTGGGGGAAAGGATCCGAATAAGAGGATTTCGGACTTGTCCTCATTGCACTTTAACTGGGCGGCTGCAAGCCATTTGAAAACAACTGTTAGACAGTTTTTTGCTCTCGTAGGGGAAATATCTGAGTCCTTCCAAGTGAAGAGGAGCTGGGTATCATCTGCATAGGCGATGATTTTTGCTCCCAGCTCCTCAGCCAGATAAACCAGAGGGGTGACATAAACCTTAAAAAGGAGGGGGCTCATGGTAGAACCCTCAGGTACTCCAGTGGTCACCTTTTGTGGGGTTGATGAAAAAGGAGGTAGCCACACTTGCTGTGATCTGTCTGCCAAAAATGATTTTATCCAGTCCCACGCTGGGCCAATAACACCAATGTTTGCGAGATGCGCTAGTAACAGTGAGTGTGGCACCGTATCGAAGGCGGCAGAGAGGTCCAATAAAATCAGAGCCGCTCTTCCGCCCCATCCAAGCATTCTCTAATGGCTTCCAGTATTTCCACAAGCGCCGTATCCGTGCTATAAGTAGCTCTAAACTCTGACTGAGCAGGATGTAACGATCCTGAAGACTCTACAAAGTTGGCCAGCTGCTTAAAGACAGCCTTTTCGCATACCTTGGCTACCACTGGAAGGAGGGAAATGGGGCGATAGTTGGCAGGGTTTGGCCGGGTCAAGAGAAGGTTTTTTTAGCACAGGGAGAAGTTTGGCCTGCTTCCATTTGGGCTGAGCAGTGGCAGATTGGAAGGACAAATTGATGAATGAATTAACTTCTGGATTAACAGCTTCTGCCACAGCGGCCAGCAAGCGGGCCTGACAAGAGTCAGTTGGCAAACCAGATTTCCGTGATTTCAAAATAGTCAGTGAGTCTTGGTGAGCAACAGCAGAAAATTCAGACAAGGAGAAGAATGCATTAGAAACATCATGGCTAGGACTGGCCATATTCAGCGGGATAAGTAGTTCCTGTACAGAGTTAGTGACATCAAAACTAGCTTGTATCGACTGGATTTAATCAATGAAGAAACTCGAAAGTTTCTCACACCAGATGGCCGACGGAGGTAGTGATATCTCCTCTGCCCTAGGGGTCACAAAGCTTTGCATGATGGAAAAAATGTCCTTGGTGTTATTACGGGACTGGGCTATGCGCTCTGCATAATGCTGGCTTTTGGCTAGGTTTATGGAAGCATAATAACCTTTCTGGGCCTTTCTAAGTGCTATTTTAGCAAAAGGGCAATAGGCCACTCTCCAATTCCGTTCTAGCTTTTTGCAATATCTTTTTTGCTCTTTAAGCTCCTTAGAAAACCAGGGTTTGGATGGAGAGATTCTAACCTGCTTTGCAGAACCGGACGGAGCTAGCTGTTCCACTGCCTGTGAAATCCAGCTCTCAAACTTTTTCGCTGCACCCTCCAAGCTGGTAGAAGGGGGAGGACGGGAGTTTATCAGGGTTGAACATAAGGCTAAGGGCTCAATTTTGTGTATGGGCTTCCCCTGGACCTGTTTACTGGGAGCATGAGGCGCCTCAATGGTCCATGAAAAATTGATTGAAAAATGATCGGACCATGTTACTTGGAGGGGTACAGTTACGCATAAAGGAAAATTACAAACACAGATGTATGGGTGCAAGTATCTGTATGATTAATAGAACTCAATTTCTTCCATTTTCTAGGTACTTGTTAAATACGAGTTCTGTAGACCTTTGTGTAACTTTGGGAAAAGGAAGGATTGATATCTGTACTTTTAGAATGTGGAATGTTTAATCAGGGGTGTAGCTTTGGGGGTAGGGGGTGTCTGGGGTGTTACAGCCCCCAAATAAATGCATTATTTAGTAAATAGTTGGGAACAGGAGCTTTTAGTTGGGTATGGTAAGGCGTCTCTTGGATTTCACCTGGTATTTTTAAATACTCGCAGACAAAAACACACGAAAACTCTTCTGCTTTGAAGATCTTTAAAGATGACTATTTTACAAAATACTGTTTTAAATACCTCTCACAATCCACACTACTTTCGCTATCCACTGGCCCATAAGCCTCTCACATGTGCTGCTTCTCATATACTAGTTAACATGATATGCCAGTGCGATTGTTGGAAAATGTGACGCTCACCCCCCCCCCCCCCCCCACCCCTACTTACCAAGCTACGCCTCTGTGTTTAATGAGAATGTATAGACTTGAACGAGGGACAGTTGGAGAGATTGTTGCAATTTTTTGGTGCAGTTTCCCGCTGCTTCCTCGGTATATATATTAATACTTAAATAAACAGTACTAATGCCAGCTCTGACGGATCTGCAGCTTTCCTCACACACTTTCACACTTAGGTATCTTGGCACTGAATAACACTGGTTTATTGGTACGCTGCTCAATGATACCTAAGACTAGTCAGTGCTGTTTTATTGTTAGTAGTCCCATTTTTAGGTCACGCTTTTCTCGAAAACACATTTTATCTACAACTTCAATACTTACAAAGGGCTTTGGGCCAGCCCATTACTTCCCATTGGTTGCCTTTCTTGCCAGTCTCATTTGCCTGCGTGTTGCTTCCCTTCCTCTTCTTGTCTCTGGCCCTCCTCTGGGAGGGACACCGCTTTTTTGCAAACCTTTTAATTGCATGACTTGTCCTGCTCACATTCAGGGAACTACTTTTTTCTTCCACTTTCAGTACTCCATGGGAGTGGATGAATGTTCTTGTATCTCCCTCGTGCGGTGCTTTTACTCCATATACCCGTCTGAACTCCATTGCTCCGTTCGCCTCACCATCTCATCTTTTGCTTTCCCCATTCATTTTCATTTGATTTAACATTTATTCCGAGCCATCAACTCAAGCTCCTCTGTGCTCGTGCCCCCTTCGCACCCTTGCTACCCATGCATTTTCCCCTACTCTGTTGCATTCCTGCCCTTTCTGCTGCATTCATTAAAAGAAGTGTGTTTTTTTTTTTTTTTACATTTTGGGAGGCGCAGCAGCCGGTATTTGCTGCGAGGTCGCTTCTCTTTAAATAAGCTCTTTCAATGACAGTTAACAGCATTGGCAAAAATCACTGTGAAAGCCAGTAGGTCTGCTCAAGGCTGTGCCAGTGATTGTTCTTGACTTCTAACATATTAAATCAATGGTGCCAATAGGGATACCTGGCAGGGGGAGCTCCTTATCTCCACGCTCAGGAAAATCTTGTTCACCTTTAGGCACTATATGAAGAGTCGCTTCTTTCGGTGTCTCTTGAAGATGTACCTTTTCACCAAATCTGTCCTCTGAATGCAGGCAATCTCCATACGGACTCTGCAGTTCCATCAAGTCTCAGTGGTAGAAGCATGCATTAAAACTTCTTAACATAACCTTTATTTAAGGTTTGCACCATTGGCCTATGTTCAATCTGCTTCTACTCAACTCAGTCAGGTCAAACAGCAAGAACATGTGAGACACACTAGCTCACACTCGGTTTCGGGCTCCTATCACGAACTTCCTTACGGTCAGGATTTTTCTTTTACACACATGCTGCAGAAAATCTGTATATAATCTGTTGGTCATAGGTATTTCAGTAACATAGCTCAATGAGCTTGCTGCTGAGATCTGTGTGTAATCTGCTGTCACTGTGTTTCAATATTAGTAACATAGCTCAGGGGGGTAATGTACTTGCTACTGAGACCTGTATATAGCCTAGTGTTCATGAGTACAGATATCTGTAAGGTACCTCAGGGGCTTAAAGCAGCTTTTGCATAGATGTGTGTAGCATGCGGTTTGCTGGCTCTTGTTTCTGCAGTACTGCCCAGTGGGTTAGTGTGCCAACTGCAGAGATTTGTGTGTACCGTCACATTACAGGTTCCAATACTGACAAGCCGTCTGAGCGTTTCCTCCTCCTGAATTTGATAACACTATCATGTACTCACCAAAATGCAACATAGGTTGATATGTCTGTTGTTTTAAAGTGGTTTTCCTATTCATTTAGACTAAAACCAGGTTGTCCACAGGGCCAGCACTAGGCAATGTGGGCAGCTGCGCATTTCACTTCGCTCAGCCCACCAACAGCGGCCCCATGCCAGTGCATCCCAGCCAGGCCACGGTTCCCCTCATTTATCCCTCCCCACACATATCCTCTTATGCCCCTCTCCAACCATTAAAGAGCGATAAGTGTCCTGTTACAATTGGGGCCATATGGTGGACCCTACCTTCGGCCTCGCACCCATGGCTTAGTGCTGCAAGACCTAGTGGAGCCCCCACTCCCAGGCCGAATTGCAACAAGACACATTATACAGGTTTGTCACGCAACCAGGGCTCCTGTCCCCTTGCCTCTCAGACAGGCACTGTGGGGCACCCATTGTCCAACATTTTGTGCCCTGCCACTCTCACTATTTCATCCCTATATGAGGTGCAAAAGAGGTGGCTGGGATGGAGGGGTTGCAGCACAGGAAGGGTCCTGCGCCATTCAGCTTCAGGAGAACATTCGACTAATAAGATGCAACTAGCCTTGAATGTGGTAAGAAAATCAAGTTGGGAAACTATCCTGTTCTTGTATGTACTTGGTGTTCATTTCTTCCATTAAGTCAATTTCCAAGTGCTAACAAATTGTAAGATCAGTAGACTGAAGGAGAGGGAGAGTTGTATTTGCCCAGGATCAAACAGTTTGTTAAATTAGTAGACCCAAGACTACAGCACAATTATACTTGCTACAAAAGCTACAGATGTACCACTGAGTTGCATTTTGGTGAATATAGCATATGAGTGGGCACTTCTCCCCTTTAGAAAACAATGTTTATTTGCAGCTTATTTTTTGGTAAGTGCTAAAGCTGAGATTAGATGTCAAATATCCCTGTTCCGTAGATAACATGTACCCATTGGATCAAGTCCTATAACAGTGTGTAAGTAGTGGGTGAATACTGAAATCTACCACTGGTGTTTCAAATCATACGATTATTGAATTCAGTATGGATACCAGAGTTGTTCATTTTCTAAACTTCTCGCTCAAAAATTGCAATAGCGAGCAGTCAAGGCTTGGTCCAGGAGATGGTAAAAGGATAAGGCCTCAAATATAGTATTAATAATGATCCCGTTAATAAACGCAATCTCTGAACGAGTTATATCTTTTATGATGGCATGAGTTAGAGGAAGGGGATGTAGAGTGAAACCCCAAAAATGCACTACCAGACTCATAGGCCCCTGCTTCCCAATTAACATCTTCTGATGTCTCTGCACTTGCAAAGTGTCTCCTCATACACAATGAGTCTCCATGGGCACAGTGTTAGTGAAGTGATAATGGAAAGTTGCCCACCCTGCCTGGGACTCGCAGAGTCAGACCATGGCGGTGGGGCCCAGTGGAGGGGGTACCCCTCTCCTGGGATTCAAAGAGATGTCATATCTGTGAGACCCAGGGAAGGTACTCTTTTCTCCAGTGCCTTGCGGCGCTAGACCAAACCTTTGAGGCCACGGGTAGTGGGGCCTCATCCAATGAGCTTTGCAACACAAGACCATAGCTGTGAGGTACAGGACCACACTTCCTCAGGCCTTGCAGCGCTAGACGACAGATGTGAGGCTCAGGGAAAACACACCCTTCCCCTGGGTCTCACAGGTCTGTATCATAGTGGTGAGGCCCAGGGGATGTGATCCCCCTTCCCTGGGTTTGCAGCAATAGATCACTGCAAGGAGGTCAGGGAGGAGGGCTCCCCTACCCTGGGCTTGCGGCATTAGATTATGGACAAGAGGCCTAGGGGAGAGGGCACACCTACCCTAGGCCTTGTAGCTGGAGTAGTTAGGTGCCCAATGAATCCATATTATGGCTGAATTTTATTGTGCAGCCATGGACAGGCTCTAGGGCACATGGCACCACTACAGCAACTATCTTTCAGTTCCGTGAGGCCCATGAGATGTCCTCCTTCTCTGAGCATCGCAGCCATGGTTGGGCACTCAGATGAGGGGCACCTGTGCATGGGACTTTCAGTGCTGGACCATGCCTGAGAGGCCCAAGAGATGGAGTCTTTCTCAGAGGTGTAGCCATCTACATTGCATTAAGTGCAATAGGCCCAGGGTTTGGGGATGTTATGGACCAATGCACCCAAATGATGCCTTTGTTTTACTGTCCAGCATTCTTTGCTTGCATGAGGGGCTATGGTGCTTCAAAAACAGATTGAAACAAATGAGGGGCTTTAGCGCCATTACTGTGCCACAGACCCCTCTCCCATGCAGCTGGCAGTCATGATCCAGAACTGCGAGGACCAGGAATGGCCCATCTTCCCCTGCGCCTTGCAGCCATGGTTCAATGAAGCATGGCCCAAAGGAGGAAGCCTCCTCCCCTGGGCCTCGCAGCACCAGACCATGGCTGTGAGACCCAAGATAAGAGGCTTCTCTGTGGGGCATAGCTGTCAACAGTGTAGCAAGTGCAGTTGCACTATGGCCTGTGGGGATATATGCCCAAAGCACCCAATAATGGTTTTATTTTACTATCCAGTCAGTCGCAGGGACTTGGGTCAGTGGTGGAAGAATTTACCTTGCTTACACCAGGGCCCATTGCACAGTAGATATACCCCCAGCTCACCTCCACTGGGCTTCTCTGCCTTGGTGCTCCAGTAAAAGGTCTAATGGAATCGGCTGACTCACTTGAGTTTCACATAAGATGTTGTATGTGGTTTTATTGGATTATTTTTCTTGGAATTTATTCTCGGGGAGTGAGGGGGACATTATCTCAAATGTAAAAATGTTGAACTGAAAAACAGTTAATACTGATGCTTTTAAAAGGCATCCCGCATCCCTTAAGAACCCCATTTTACACCAAAACTCTACCCATCCCTGAAACCTAAAAATTCCTCACCACCCTAAATTCCACTGTTCCCTTGACCCTGAAAAATGCCACAGCCTCAAAATTCCACCCACCCCTGACACATTTAAACATATCATCACTGTACACTGTGCCCATTCCTTACCCCTAAAAAATCCTCACCGCCTCTTACCTCCATTCATCCCTGAACCATAAAAACCGCTCACCACCATGAACTCTGCCCACCTCCGAACCCTAAAGTCCCTCATCACACCTAAACTCCACCCAACTGAGACCCCTAAAACCTGCTCCCCACCCCTAAACTCCATCCTTCCCAGATCATATATATGGGGATGTAAGAATGAATTAACAATCATGAGGGCTCTGAATTCCACAGTAGTAGTCTGCGCAGGGTTCAGGGCAGGACTGGCCGTAGCAGGCATTGGGCATTTTACCAGTGGACTGGAAGGGTGGGGTCCAGCTTTGGAGCGGTGGGACCTGCTTATCAGCAGTGCTGCAATATCGGCCCCCTGTAACAAAAGCAGCAGCAGTGCTTCACACTAGCATCCCACCTCATCCCCCCTATGTGTCCCCCCCACCTTCTGTGGCAAGCATTATTTGCTGGCCATGCATAAAATAGCTGAAATGTAGCGCTGTGGCGGAAGGATTACATCATGGCCAATCACTGTTTGGCTGCATCTCAGAGCTGCATAGTGATAGGACATGTCTTTGACCATCCAGTTTCGTGTGTGCCGCATAGGAAGGTGCCCATAGAGTGTGTGAGAAGCTGTGTTCCGACTCGTTGTCCCCCGATGAACACGTGTGCTGGCTCCACTGAAATCCTCTTCTGTGTACAGCTGATAATCAATCTGTGTGTACATGACGCTAATGATTAGAGGTGGGAGTTCCGGCAGATTAACAAGGAAAGCCCACCTAATGAGAATGCTGTTAGTGAACCAGGAGGCAAGTCATTTGTTATGTGTACCCTATGTGTGGACTAGATTCTTATTATAGCAAACACAAAAAAATTTTGTACAGTGCAAATCCTCAACACAGGTACTTGAAGGCGCTCTCATATGGGATAATGAATAAACAGGAGGTTTGGTAAAGTAAAGTATTTGCCTGGGATCACACAGTTTATTCATGGGGGGACGCTGGGATTGATCCCAGATCTTCCAGTTTGACACTGCAATTCTGCCAGTCGAAGGGTATCTCTTTCTGAGATCAAAGATGAATGCGTTGTCCAGAACTCATGCAGGATGTGACTAGAGTGTGGGTGATAGGCAGAATCCTACTACATTTTGGGCAGTTCTGCATAGTGTGAACCTTGCCCAAGGACAGTAGAGCTCTTCACACAAGACACAGACTGTGAAGTACACTTTGTTTTTTACAGAGCAGTGAGATTTGCCAGGGTTCACAGTATGCTTAGCTGAGGCTGGGATTCAAAGCTGCTTCTCCATGACACATGAGTATAAGGAACAAGGAGACCCTAGGAGTCAGAAGGGACCGAGGGTAGATACATTTTTGTAAAGGAACAATGGTCCCATTTAAGTAGAGTAAAATACCATGCCACAATTAGTACAATGAAAAATTGGGTTTTATGTTTGAAGACAGTGCAGAAATTACTAGTAAATTACAGTAAATAGTAAGTGGAGTTTAGAAATGGTTGACAACCATTTCTAAACTCCACTGTATTGCAAATTGAAATGTCGGAGTATGAAATGTCTTACTGACTTGTTTGTTAACACTTACCTTCGTGCACCAAAAAGTCACCTTTTAAGTCACTTGCCTGGGTACCGGAAATCGGCTGATTTCCTCTTACCCTGCCACCAACTCACTCACTGTTTTATATTTTTCTCCCTTACTATTTACTGTAATTTACTAGTAATTTCTGCACTGTCTTCAAACATGAAACCCAATTCTCCATGACACATGGTCAGCAGCTATAGCCACAAGGCTACATCGCCAGCCACAGAAAGCTCGGCTTGTTTTAGACTTGAGATTCCTATAGAAGCTTGTGCTGAGGGTAAACAGCATTTAGTTCGCAAGCGGAACTACGCATGCCATATCAATGCGGTCGTTACAATGACCGCATTGTTATTTCGCATACCGTTACAACGCAAGTTGCGAGTTGCGTTAAGGGGGAAGAAGGTGTTGGATTTACCGCACAGACTGGAGTTGGAAGAGTAAATTATACTATTCCAACATCCAGAGCCCCCTACAGCAAGTCGTTGTTCCGACTTGCGTTGTAACGGTATGCAAAAAAACAACATGGTCATTGTAATGACCGCGTTGTTATGGCATACGTTGTAAGCGCATGCGAAAAAAAGGTATATACTCTGTGCTGAGCCAGAGCCAGGCTTCCAGCTCGAGATTTCAGTGGCTCACTCACCTCCACAAATGGTGAGTGTTTAAGTTGCTGCCAAATGCAGTTATGGGCATTGGCTTTAGTCTGGCAACTTATCTGCATGCTTATTATAAAATCCCATCTAAGCAGGCTTGACTGGGTCAAGAGTCTCTTCTAAGGATACATAGTCAAGATATACAAGCAGCCTTCAATTCTCCTAAGTTTGTCCATGGAAAGGAATGTACCCACCAATGCAGTAGCCATCAGCCAGTTCCATTCTGTTTTTCAAGTTCTGTACTTTAAACAAAAATACGTTTAACTTAAGAATGTTACTTTTATGTACACTGCTTTCACTATATGGGACTTCCTGTGACATGCAGGCTATATACAGACTTGTGGTATCTTCCCCTCTAAGTGAACTCTATTCCTCCCTTTCCCTCCCCCCTGTTTTCCATCTTAATGGTCTCACCAGATCATCGATTGTCATAGGCAGGGCTTTAAGTGGGATGAAAATACTGGGGGGGTCTCTCAAAGGGGCGTGGCCCATGTAATTAGGGCATGGCTTAAAAACACGTGAGCTAAAAATCTGTGCTTAGAATAGTGTGCCGCTCGACTTGTATTTTGCTGTTTCTGTCATTGCATCCAGATATATGATATAACAAGTAACATCATACCTGCAACAAATCAGGACTATTGGCTTTGTCAATGGTTGTTAGTTGTAATAAATAAATAAGCACCAACTCTGGCTTGCATATAATATTGAAAAAGCTTTCACTTAAAGCCATGGTGACACCATGACAATGTTGCTCCTCCTGAATTTCAGAAAGGGAAGGGAAATCCGGAGAGAAAATAACTCTTTAAAAGATTTCCCTTCCCCTACAACGCTCACCTTGCATGACTTCATGCCGTAACTTCTCCACTAGTGATAAGTGAGCAGGGTTAGCACGCACCCATGGATGTGCCTGCTGTCACTGCAGTCTGGAAAAAAACGGACCGCCTGTGCCAGGGCACAAAACAGAGCCCGATAGAGACCCGTTTCAAGGCCTGCTTTCAAAAACTGGCAGTGCTCAGCACCGGTGAGACCCGGCCCACTTAAAGCCTTGGTCCTAGGGGTCTGACGAGGTATTTAGAATGTTGGTGCCAGGACATTCTACTCAGAGCTCCTCTGAGGCACGGCAGTTGACAGCGGCAAGCTGTGGCTGAGGTGTATCCCGTGGAGCGTGAATAAGCTGTTCTCACTCTCCAGTGGCTCCTGTGGAATTTCAACATCTGATGTAACACTGGCGACAGAAGATGGGATGCGGAGCCCACCTCAGGATCACTAGGAGAAGAGGAGCACCTCAGCGCGTGTGCTGAAAAAAGGGACTTCTACGGCTGTGGGCAGGGCCGGACTGGCCGTAGCGGGCACCTGGCAATCCCCCCGTGCGCCGCACGGGTGGGGGGCAGTTTTGGGCCCCTGGGGGCCGATTTTGTTACAGGGCCGTTTTTGCAGCATAGCTGCAAAATCGGCCCTGTAACCAAATCGGCCGAAAACCGGCCCTGGCAAAGAGCTCGGCGGCACCAACCGTACCCCCCTCCCGGGGGGAGGCGGCCGGCCGAGTACTTTGCCAGGGGCCGGTTTTGGTTCCCAGTCCGGCCCTGGCTGTGGGCTGTTCGTGAGTAATTAGCAGGCTTGAATGACTTTCTGGTCGCTACAAATAAGCTCCCAAGGTATGGTGGCACAGTCATAAATGTGCTCAAGTGTCCCTGGCTCCTGCCAACTATTACTGCCTGCTTCTATCGTTTCAGTCGGAGCAGAGAGAGGAGCTCAGAGTGGGTACAGCTCTGCACCCTCTGCTATCAGTGTGTGTACGGTAGTACCGGGTGTCAAATTCTAGCTCCCCCTGTGACATTTTCATGACTTTCTGGAAAACAAGCGAATGATAAAGCCCTTTTGAGGGCGTGCCTGTGCAAGGAATGTATCAAGAACAATAGGGAGTGTCGGGCTTCGTCAGCTCATTCACATCCAAGCACCTTGTCGAGAAAAAGACAGACAAAGTTTGCCGGTATGAAATGAGCTAAACCTAATTTCAAGCACTGCTTGTTCTGGCGCCCAGTGACATTGCTGTAAGAGGAACTGCCTGGCTGCGTCTTGATTCGGCACTGTTCTGAGGTGGGGAAGTGCCAGCATTTCTAGTGTACCCTTCCGGTCATTCTTCAGTGTGAGGGGAGACTGCAGCAGAAAGCAGCCTGTGCCCCAAAGCAAGCATTTGCAATGCAATCGGTCTCGCCTTTGGGTCCTTATATGTATTTAGCTATGCAGAACATTAACCTGGGTGCTGAAACATCTGCTGTTCTTTAACATGGAGGGAAAGTAAGCACCAAACTGCGTGACACGCCAGGTATAGGAACACATGGAGAGAAATATTGCCTTTCAGCGGGAAATGGTATAGTCCGAAGCTCTGTTTTTAATATTAAAGCAGGGCCTTCGCTCGTCCTATCACTGAAAATACAAGATTTGAAAAAAAAATATTATTGTCTATGGGTGCTTGTGGAAGACAATTTCTATGGACTGGAATCTAGAGAATGCTCAAGTGATTCTGGTATTTTACTGACCTCTGCTGGTCGTTTTCTATCAAGAAAGTTAAATAGAGGCAGTTGCCAGAAAAATAAAAAAAATAAAGTCCCTAAGCAGAAAGCAATTCTGGTATTTTACTGTCCTCTGCTGGTCAATTTCTATCAAGACAGTTAAATAGAGGCAGTTGAAAAGAAAAAAAGTCTCTAAGTGGAAGCAGAGAAGTTCTAGGGCTGATCTCCAGAGCCCACAAAGTACATACAAGTATATACTAAAGTATATACAAGAGGGCTCGAATGCTCGACCTAATGAGACCAGGAAAGTAAAGGGAAATTCACTTAAAAATATATATATAGAAAGAAGAAAAGTCTCTTTCTGACCTGTGTGCTGGTTAGGAGCTGTTCAGCATGTGGAGTGGAGCAACTTGTAAAGAGCCAGGCCAGCCTCTGCATATTTTCTCCTCAGCCAGTTTCCTCAGGAAGGCTCCCTGCTGTAGAGGCAAAGAAGAGTGTCCGACATGAATTTCAAGGAGAATATGCTTGCAGTCTTGTCAGCCTTTTTTGTAGCACACCGCCATCTACTGGATTTAGACTATTATATGTTTAAAATATACAAACTGCTAATACATTTTAACTACTGTTTATGCTAACCCACTTTTCCTTTACAGGTCCGGACAGTATTTGGAGTTCTGGAATTAGATTATTGTATGCACAGAGGAAACAAACTGCTAGTACATTTCAAATACAGTTTACCCTACCCTACTTTTCCTTTACAAGTCCCGGACAGTATTTGGACTTTAGGCACTTGCTACAGATGTGGGAAAATGGGACATATGGCCAACAACAAGGATTGTCTGGCCTTAAAGGTAATATACAATAAGTGTTGAAAAAAGGTCATTTCAGGGTTTGCTGCAGAAGTAATCAAAGTAGCAGGAAGTATACCAAAGGTGGGGTAGCACAAGTGTGTGATGAGATCATTTTACAGATAAAGGAAGGGGATCCGAGCAATCCTAAGGATGTAATAAACATTATGGGCCAAAATGTAGAAGCTATGTTTGACTCATGTTCAAAGTTGACAATAATTGTTGAGGTCACGTTTGAAAAAATGTTTAAATGTCAGAACAAGTTGTATAAAATGGATATCAAACCAGGAGGGTATGGTGGGCAACCCATACAGACGTTGGGGTACTTTCGGAGAAACTTAGTGTACAAGGACAGATACACGGTTACCAAAGTGTCTGTTTCACATAAAGGTGACAATATCCTGGGGTGGCCGGCACAAAAGGATCTTGGAATATATTTTAACCCACAACAAAGATCCTCAAATTCTAATCCAGAGCATAGATAAATCATCAGTGAGTGTAGAAAAAGAGTTCCCTGAGGTATTTACGGAGCAACTGGGGTGTTTAAGATACTATGTACATAAGATTAAGATGAGGGAAAACTCACACCCAGTATCAGCCAAGGAAAGGAGCCTGCACTTATCCCCCTTATACATGCATGAAGCAGTCAGAAAAGAATTGGAGAGACTGTGCAGTCTAGGAGTAATCGAACCAGTAGTAGCGACAGAGTGGTTGGCCCCAGTTGTGGGGGCCAAGAAAAGTGCTGAGGCCTCTGTATAGACCTAAGAGCACTGAACAAGGAGGTAGTGGTGGAAAACTACCCACTACCCAACATCACAGAGATGATGACCAAGGTGGCAGGAGGCAAGGTCTTTTCCACGTTGGACCTGACGTCTGCCTATTATCAGGTCAAACTACACCCAGAGCCCCAAGAACTAACAGCATTCATTACTCCCATGGAGGCATACAAGTTCAAACGCATGCCGTTTGGACTTGTGTCTCCATCTGCTGTTTTCCAAAGAATAATGAGCAGCATGCTCCAAGTGATCACAGGGGTGTTCTGCTACCAGGACGACGTGTTCATCTTTGGGGACAAAAGGAACAACATGACCACAAAATCAAACAAGTGTTAAAGAGGTTCAGTGAGCAGGGACTCACAGTAAGAAGGGAGAAATGCAAAATTGGCAGCCAGGAAATAGACTACTTGGGACACAAGATAACAGCAGAAGGTATACTACCCAAGGCTGAGCTTAAAGACTCCATCATGAATCTGGCAACCTCTAGACTAAAGAAGAGGTCAAGTCCTTTCTAGGGATGCTAAAATTTTACAGCAAGTTTGTCCATCATTTTGCAAAAAAGAACTTACCACATTGGCACCTTATTAAAAAATGGGGTTCAATTTGATTTTTGTGAGAAGCGTCAGGCAGAATTTGAGGACACCAAGGCTGCATTAGCTTCGGCTCCAAATCTGAAGGCGGTCATACCTGGTAGACAAACAATAATAACAACTGATGCCCGTTCTAAAGGCCTTGGCGCTGTAATGGTACAAATAGGACAGATGGGTGACGAAACCATTGCGTTTGCATCTCATTCATTGAAACAAGCTGAAAATAACTATTCTGTGATCAAGAAGGAGGCATTGGCTGTACACTGGGCAGTCAACAAGTTCAGAAATTTCATTTGGGGGCCAAGATTATCTGTGAGGACTGACCACAAACCTCTCACAGAAATATTTACTAAGAAAGGGTTAGATTCCATCTCAAGTAGAATCAGGAGGTGGGTGTTGGCCTCCAGGAATATACTTTTGGGGTGGAATATGTCCCAGGAGTGAGAAACTATGCAGCAGATTGTCTCTCTCGCCTGGTTGAGGAACCAAAAGAGGAGGACGTGAAGGTCACATCCCAAGAAGAAGAAAACATAGACTCCCAACTGGAAGGGGTATGTGTAATCACCCAGGGTGCAGTCGATGAGACACAGTGGAAGGAAGAATTTGAGTTGGATATATTGTTACAGAGGGTGTGGGAGAACACAAGAAAAGGGTGGACAGGTCAGGAAAGACATGATGAACAGCTCAAACCATTTTGGATGGTAAGAGAGGAACTGTCCATAGTGGATCTGTGTCTTTTTAGGGGCACCAAGTTAATTCCTTCCAAATCCTTGAAAGACAAACTTGTCGACCTGGCCCATGAAGGACATTTGGAGATTACCAAGACAAAGCAGAGACTTGGCTTAGACTTTTGGTGGCCTAACATGGATTTAGCCGTAGAAAGGATGATCAGGGAGTGTTTGCCGTGCTCCACACGCCACCCCTGCTTTGTAGATCATCACCTGAGAGCCTCTGGATATATATAGCCTTAGACATAATAGGTCTGCTGTCAGGGGAGAAACAATCATTGTACATCCTAGTACTAGTAGATCTTTTCACCCGTTGGCCTGAACTGAAATTTGTCTCAGAGATCAACACCTAGGCAGTAATTCGTTTTCTAGTAGAGGTATTCCTGAGGTAGGGTTTACCCAGCTCCATACCAACAGATAACGAGGTCCAATTCTGCTCTCAAGAAATGAAAGAGTTCCTGCATTGCAATGGGATACGTCACAAGTTGAGTGCTCTCTATCACCCAGAGGCCAGCGGGATGGTAGAAAGGTTGAATAGAACTATCAAGGAGGGCATCCAGCTAGCCAAGGCCAGTGGGCTTGGTTGGAGAGAAGTTATGAAAGGTTTGGAAGCGTATCGCCTGACACCACACCAAACTACCAATGTAACACCCTTTGAGTTGATGAAGGCGAGGAAGCCCAATTCTACATTGGTACCAAGGTGGATGAAGTGGCATAAGGGGCGGGTAGACTTCACTAAAAACAAAAAACAGAGAGAAAGAGAACATAAGTTACAAGCTGAAAGTAAAGCCAGATATGAGAGAATACATGGAGTAAGAGATGTGCACTTCAAAGTAGGTGATCTGGCCAAGGTCAAACCCCCCCACTGGGAGGGCAAAATGGTCAGAATTCCCAGAACCAATGGAAATTGTGAAAATCTTCAAAAATGCGGTGAAAACCCAAGATGGGAGAATTTGAAACGTGGGAATAGTTGCAAGGCGCATCACTCCTGGAGAAAGTGTGACCACAGAGGAGGATGACAGTAAAGGGCCACCTGTAAGAGTCAGCGCACCTGTAACACCTCATAGAGAAAGGGTCGGAAATCCCATTAGGTCAAGTGGGAGGAAAACATGCCGTCCAATCTTTCTCAAAGACTTTGTAGTCACCACCACCTGAATTTTATGGTTTATGTTGTCCCCTGTGTGGGTCTGTGTTCGTACTGTTTTATCATCTGGGGACCTAAAGCTATAAAGAAGGGGGATGTGTGGTATCTTCCCATCTAAGTGAACTCTATTCCTCCCTTTCCCTCCCCCCTGGTTTCCATTGTAATGGTCTTGTCAGATCATCCATTGTCATAGGGGTCTGACGATGTATTTGGAATGTTGGTGCCAGGACGATCTACTCGGAGCTCCTCTGAGGCACGGCAGTTGACAGCGGCAAGCTGTCGCTGAGGTGTATCCTGTGGAGCGTGAATAAAGCTGTTCTCACTATCCAGTGGCTCCTGTGGTATTTCAACAGCTGATGTAACAAGACTGTAAAGACATTTCTTAACCCACTGAGCTATGTCGATGTAGTATACTGGTATTGAGTGTACTGCACCTTTCCTGCTGCCCTACCTTGCTGCTCAGCCAGTGTGGATGTTCTTGGAATGTTGATATGTGTGGTGAGATCATAGAATGCTGGTATGACTGTGTGCGGAGTGTCAGTTGAGAGAATGGGGCTGAGCAGCTAGGAAGCTGCTCCTGGTGGGGCTCTGTAGAGAAGACCTACTCTACATCTAATCGTGTACTACTCCATGTTATGATTCCTGATCGACAATATCTACAATAAATCTACATGGAAATCTAACTGGCATATGGCTCCATCCACTTATCACATTTGGCGACGATCCGGAGAGAACCTGCCTTGCCACCTGATGGTCTACAGTAATTTTGAAAAGCTGGAAGCAACCCCATGGTAGGAGTTTCTTTCAACTTCAGCTACGCATTTAAAAGGCATACTGGCACCCGGTGAGCCCCACCAGTGATCTTCCATCGGTCGCCCCCAATCTCAGCGTGCCAGTTCCTGCCTGCACACATCTGAAGTGTGCTAGTTCCTGGCTGCTACTACTACTATTTAATGTCCTGTGAACGTCAGGGAGAACTCTCAGAGCTTCGCTCTGGTTGCACCGAGTCTTTCACTGCTGTCTTCCTGCCTATGGATGGTCTCTACACTTTGTGTAATCAGTGCTTCTCAACTTTATTTGGGATTGACAGACCATGAAATCTTACAATGTTTTCTTCGACCGTCAACCACAGAGACTTGCAGCGTATACATATACAAACTGTGTATACAGGAGACACCAGCGGACAAACGTTCTGTCACATTCTTTGAGGAGAGTACTTTGTGATGTTAGCGTGGTACTGTTGGGAACCCTGAGACGGCATCAGATGAAATGTTTGTTTTACTGTGAGACCCTCGCATCTGTGAGTGTCTCTGTGGCACTTGTGACTTTTCCGGTGCACAATGTGTTGTTGCGGACATTTGTGGGTAAGTCCATTTTGATTTACTTATGGGCCCCAACCATCCCCTATACAATTGTCAGTTCAACGACCTATTTGAATTTACCGCACCGCGCGCCCACCCTGAGCGTGCATGATTGTCACTGCGCATGCAGCCTTACCGCCTTGCAGTATTCAGCGAAGCTGCTGTGCTCTGTGACGTCTTGGATCCTTCATTGTGCTCGTTGGATAATCTTCAACGTGGTGATCCCTTCGTCACCGACGGCTCCTGCAAGACACTTGGTGCACGGATGTGCCGTGAGCCATACTGCATGCCGTGCTGAACGTGCCGCCATCTTGCGGCTGGCATCATCTATGCACAATGCTGTGCCCGGCTTTAAGTGTCAAATTGCCAACCACGTCCATTACAACGTTACCTTGAGGACTGAAAGCGGATGATTCCCGAATACTATTAATAACTTTTCTTTTGGATGGAACCTACTGCTGTACTTGATCCAGTACTTCTTCGAGGGAGATTGCACCCAAACGCTTCGAACTGCATCCGTTCGTCTATTTCACTTTAAGTTCTTCTTTGATGATGCTGCATTCATTTTTGTTCCTAGCTCTCCTTGTCTGCCTTGCTAATTCAAAATTAATGTAAATACCTGAGTGACTTTTGTCATGTATTATGCGCACTATGTCAGTATGCTATTTATTCATACTTTAGTGGTGTATTTGCTCACATTGCATTCACTAAGCGAAATCTTTATTTATTGATTTTCGCGATCTAGATATTTTCAGGGTAGTAGGCTATGATTTGTTTTCTTTAGGGTATTCGGTGTTTTGAAGCTGGTCTCCATACACTCTATTTTAACCTACAGCGCGGGTAGTGCACACCCTATACACTGATTCTACCCTACACGGTTTTCCTTTTGTGCCTTGCATTGGTGTTACTATCTCACTACCCCTTTACAATTTTATTTAGCTGTGTGGATTGTGGTTTACCTCTAGTTTATGCATAAAGTTGAAGTGTGCAGTGGGTAGCACCCATATTTTATTTGGATGTGCGCAATGGCCAGAGTATCCATATTTCCACTTTAGTTGTAATGCGCAATGGGCAGCGTACCCATATTTAGGTTTGTACTGCGCAATGGGCAGTGAATCCATATTTTAGTTTGTTATGTGCAATGGGCAGTGTATCCATATTTTGGTTTGTTATGCGCAATGGGCAGTGCACCCATATTTAGGTTTGTAATGTGCAATGGGCAGTGTACCCATATTTAGGTTTGTAAAGCGCAATGGGCAGTGTACCCATATTTAGGTTAGTAATGCGCAATGGGCAGTGTACCCATATTTAGGTTTGTAATGCGCAATGGGCAGTGTACCTACTCTTTAGTTGTAATGTGCAATGGGCAGTGTACCCATATTTAGGTTTGTAATGCGCAATGGGCAGTGCACCCATATTTAGGTTTGTAATGTGCAATGGGCAGTGTACCCATATTTAGGTTTGTAATGCGCAATGGACAGTGTACCCATATTTAGGTTAGTAATGCGCAATGGGCAGTGTACCCATATTTAGGTTTGTATGGCGCAATAGGCAGTGTACCCATATTTTGTTTTGTATTGCGCAATGGGCAGTGTACCCATATTTAGGTTTGTAATGTGCAATGGGCAGTGTACCCATATTTAGGTTTGTAATGCGCAATTGGCAGTGTACCCATATTTAGGTTAGTAATGCGCAATGGGCAGTGTACCCATATTTAGGTTTGTAATGCGCAATGGGCAGTGTACCCATATTTTGTTTTGTATTGCGCAATGGGCAGTGTACCCATATTTTGGTTTGTAATGCGAAATGGGCATTACGTCCATTCTTCTTTTGCTCGTAAAGGAGGAAGAGGTGTGGTGTGTAGCTAATTAATTTAATGCATTCCGTTTTGGATTGATTGCATACGTTAATATTTACTATGCTTACTTTTGTTTATCCTTTTTGCTGTTCTTTAAAGGAGAAGAGCTGTGTTATGCCATTTTTGTTAAATTAATGCAATGTTTTACTGCTATATTTAGTTATGCATTTACTATGCTTTCTGCTCACTTAATTCTTTTGCTTCTGCTCACATAATTCTTTTGTTGTTCATTATTAAAGGGGGAAGGTGTGTAATATACCGGTATTAAGTGTACTGCACCTTTCCTGCTGCCCTACCTTGCTGCTCAGCCAGGGTGGATGTTCTTGGAATGTTGGTATGTGTGGTGAGATCACAGAATGCTGGTATGACTGTGTGTGGAGTGTCAGTTGAGAGAATGGGGCTGAGCAGCAAGGAAGCTGCTCCTGGTGGGGCTCTGTAGAGAAGACCTACTCTACATCTAATCTTGTACTACTCCATGTTATGATTCCTGATCTACAATATCTACAATAAATCTACATGGAAATCTAACTGGCATTTGGCTCCATCCACTTATTACAGTCGACAATGTGTTTTATTTTATTGTATGTATTTATAATACCAAATGAAAGTATTTATGGTTAAAAACTCTTGTTATGTGGAACGTTTATAGAGGAAACATTTGTACTCCACCTCAGGTCGAATCCTAAATAGACTCAAACTATCTATGTGAGTGGAGAATCAGGTCGGATGTCGTCTCATAATCTCACTGTATTAACTATAGAACCTTTATGGAGGAATCAATGTAACGTGAAGCGGGATTTGTATAACAAGACTTTAATATGTAACCGTGTTATTGCAAGTTTAATTTGTAACTAATAAAAAGAATTTTTAAAAAACAAAACGCTTGCAAAATATATTTTGGAAATAACTAGCACAGTAATCAAGATAGCTCAGTAACCTAAAACACCACCTTCTGTAGTAAGCAGGCCATGGGCTGTAGTCGACAGTAGGCAGGCCACCTCAGTGTTCAATACTTCCAAAGTCGCTAAATGGAGTACCATTAATTTGAAGACTATAAAGCCTGTCAGATATAGTGCATAGAAACTGCTGAAACACAGTATTAAGTGCTATGATGTTATTTACTGCAAATTGATATTGCTTTTTGGTTTGGAATATTACCATGTTTTAACAGTGCAGGTGACCCTGTCTAGTTTGTTGCTGCTTCCTCCTACAGAGAAACACATCTTAGGTTCACTCCCTAAGCAATGTCTTTGGATGCTTCTGTTTTAGCGCACACTGCCACAGCAATAAACCTCTGGTGAATGTATTATGGATGTGACACTTATTAAGACATGAGAGATTGTTCAGCCTGTTTTTTTCTTACTAATGGCCAAGACAGGCCTTTTACATCTACGCACCCAAGACTTAGGAACAAACATCCCTGTATCCATAAGCACCACCAAATGCTGCTTCCATTTAGCAAAGAGTTGAAGACACGCCTCTTTAAAGAACACTACATCTCAAAGCATTAACAATCCAATAACCAGCTACCTCTCCTAAAACTCATTGACTGCCTACCTTTGACCCTGCACAGAACTCTGCTGCCTTTCCAGCTAGTTTTACGCTATAGAAATGGCACATAAATACACAGGATTATGTTTATATGTTATTTCTGTATTTTTCTGTAATGGAAAATAACAATGCCATTGTCACAAACTCCAGTGCTCATCCATGGTCCCATCATTCAATCTGTAAATATCCCTTGAAAAGGAGGCACTTTTGTCAAATTTTAGAGTAATCCCGTAAATGGGAACTCCTAATCAGTCAGATCTGAAGCAGACATGTCTTCGCCTGTCAGCGTTCCTCACAAAGGGCTTGAATGGGAGGGATCTGTTTAACTTTGCAAAGGATTAGAGGGGTACAGCAAGCCCCCTGTACTTGTTTTGATCCACAGTTAATAACTTTTTTCTCATACAAAGAGGGACATACAAGTTTACTATTTGAAAGGTCTGTCTCCTCCTTTGATTGTCATACTCACTGCTTGTATTCATATATTGTTGTATGTGCTTCAATGCACATCTTTCTCTTTGTGTTCAACCATTTTAATTCCAAATACATCACTATATAGAAAACACAGTGGAAAAAGAATTGAGCCTTGGGTGCTGAATCTCTAGCACTTTGTCTGTGTCTCATGTCAGTGAACCAACCCGTGTTGATTGAGTCGCTTACAAAAGTGAGAGAAATGTCATCCTTGCAATCTTGGTCCCTCTAGCACAGTCCAGTGGTTTATTCTGCCTTCTGCATTTATTTGTGGGGGGTTGAATGTTCTTGGACTCAATCTTAACCTTCTTCCCCTGCTATGTATGGGCAGGCATTGAGTACCTGCACTTTAACTTAAAAGGGAGAGAACTTTCATTTCTCAGAAGGGTTCAGTACATTTAAATGAGGGAGTAGAGTCACTTCTCATTAGCAAGACAGTAATAAAGTACTGTGGGATAGTAATTACCAGCTCTTCTGTATTTGCATTTCAAGCATTGCTACCAGGTCTACTATAACTATCATAAAACTGGGAAATAGAAACAATTTTCCCTGCTGCACTATGATTTCTGAAAACATCGGAAACTAGTTCTTGTTCATACGATGTTAGAGTTGTAGGAAGGGTAGATGTTCTTGCAAATCCATGTATGTGAACATCTACATAAAGCAGTCACAGGAATGTCATATCTGTGAATATGATTTAGTTGTGTCCTCTGTCTGTTTCATACATTCTGTGCTGACATAGTTTTAAAATCTTCTTGCAGATTGTAAATCTAACTTTCAGAACCAGTGCAGTTTGGGGACATGTAATGCATCCTTTTGCACTAACCGAGTGCTTATATGACAATGTTTAATGTTGAAGACAAGACTGAGGCAATGATCAAAGAGCTGGAATTGTGGGCTCATCGTATTATCAAAAAGTAATTTTGATTCATTCAAAAACCTGAAGACCCTCCGGAAATATACTGATGATGAATTATCAAACAAAGTATTGGGATTATTTTAATCTAGCATCTGCAAGGTATGCAATGTAATTTTTGTGAGTACTAAACACTTCCAGAGGAAATAAAAACATGGAACAAATATTTTTTAATGTACTCATTGACAGTTTAACGGGGCTAGCAGCAGCTGAAGAAAATGGCCTGACTGAAATCTCTACAGATAGTGCACAATAACTTCAAATCAAGGAACATTTTAGGCTGCATGCATGGACACATTATTCCAGATTATCATACAAAGTCCTGAAGGTTTTACTTCCACTCAGATCTTTTTCACATAAAAAGTGAATACAGGAAATGCTTGAGATCTATTGAATCTTACCTTAGGATTCAACTTTCAAAAATAAAACCAAATATTGAAAAAACAGTTGCTGAGATAAAGCACCAATTTTCCCATTAAAATTAAAATTCTGAGTTAGTTGTGAGTTAATAAAATATTTTGTAATTTGAGTGTTTGTTTGGTGTTTACTTCTTTTATGTTTTTTTTGTTTAGAACCACTACCTTAGTATGCTAAAGTAAGGCAACTGGTCAAATCTTTTCATGTTGTACAAGGTTCACATCTGCACACAGATTATTATTATTATTATTATTATTGAATTTGTTAGGCGCTCAGCTACCCTATTCAGGGTTTCCCGGCGCAAACGAGTCCCAATTTAGACTAAGTAACTAAACCAATTGCTGGATGAAGAGCCAGGTCTTAATGTCTCGACGGAATTTCAGGTAGGAAGGTTCCTGTTTCACATGGTTAGGAAGAGAATTCCAAAGTTTAGGTCCGAGGTAAGAGAAGGAGCGTCCGCCCATTCTAGTCAATTTAAATCTGGGGAGTGTCAAGTTACCCAGAGTAGAAGAACGCAGAGCGTGATGCGGCGTGTAAGGGCGGATGAGTTTGCGTAAATATACTGGAGCTGCTCCTTGCTTTATTTTAAAAATATGACAGAGAGCTTTGAACTTGATACGGTTACCAATGCAGAGCCAATGAAGATTATGGAGAAAAGGAGTGACCGAAGTTTTCCTTGCAATATGGCAGAGAAGGCGCGCTGCAGAATTTTGGACCATTTGCAGCCTTTTTAGGAGTTCCTTATTACAACCTAAATAAAGTATGTTCCCGTAGTCCAAACGGGAAATAACAAGGGATTGGACTACTATTCTTTGTGTAGAGGGAGGGAGCATCCAAATTATCTTACGCAACCATCTCAGTATGGAAAAACATATGCCAACAGTACTCACTGCTTGTTGCCGCATAGAGAGTTGGCTATCAATAATGAACCCTAAGTTGCGGGCTTGAGCTACCGGCTGAGGAAATGAACCCATTTCTTGGGGCCAATGGGAATGGTTCCAGAGATGTTTATCTTTGCCCAGAATGAGGACCTCCGTTTTATCCCCGTTTAATTTTAGGCAATTGGTATTCATCCATTCCAAGACTTGAAGCAGACCACTCTTTAAGGAAGATATCGAGGTGTCTTTGGAAGAAGATAGCGAAAAGATAATTTGAGTGTCGTCAGCATAGGAGTATAGGGTAAGCCCTGCGTCCTCAACGATAGTAGCAAGGGGACGCACGTAGATATTAAAAAGAAGTGGACTTAAGGTAGAACCCTGTGGAACTCCATATGCAGATGCCCGGGAAGTGGATGAGGAGCCAGAAGAGAAAACCTGAAATGACCGCTCACTAAGGAAGGAGGACAGCCATAACAGGGCTGGACCTTCCACACCTGCCGACTGAAGTGATTTTAACAGAATAGAGTGAGACACAGTATCAAAAGCTGCGCTCACATCTAATAAGATGAGCGCCATGGTCTCACCCTGATCTAAACAATAGCGTAGTTTTTCAGTTACTCCCAGAAGGGTAGTTTCAGTAGAGTGGTGTGTTCTGAAGCCCGATTGAGAAGGGTGTAGGTATCCAGACTTTTCAATATGGGCAGTTACATGAAAGTTGACATGTTTTTCCAGAATTTTGGAAAATACTGGTAAAAGTGAAATGGGGCGGTAATTAGCCAACACAGAGGGATCGGCATTGGGTTTTTTCAATAGAGGAACCACCATCGCCCGTTTCCAATCAGATGGAACATGGGACTCGCGTATCGAAGAGTTAAGGAGCCCTCTACAAATACCCAATACAACAGGGGAAAGTTGTTTTAGGATATTAGCTGGTAGGGGATCCAAAGGGGAGCCTGAATTTACCCTGGATAGACAATGTTCAAAAGATTCATCATCAAGGAGAGGCCACTGTGAGATTTTCACTATGTCGGAAAGGGGATCCATATGCATAATGTCTAGACCAGATGAATTTAAATCTGAGAAAAAGTGGGAACAAAATTGCTATATATTGTCTTCACTTTGTCAGTGAAAAAGTTTGCAATGTTGTTACATTTAGTAGCATCCAGGGCAGGGGGTAAGGGGAGGGTGTTAGCCCCGGACAATTTTTTAACCATTGAGAACAGGACTTGAGGCTTATTCAATGAATTAGTAATGGTCTTAGAAACATAAGTTGCTCTTGCTGCCTTACAAGCGGCATGATGTGTGAAGAGCTGTCTTGTAATCGACTTTACAGCTAGGAACATAACATTTTCGCCATTTCCTCTCTAAGGATTTGCATTTAGATTTCAGAATCTTCAGATCTTCGTTAAACCAAGGCACTGGAGTACGATGGGAAGAACAAGTTTTTGATGAGTGGGGCAGGCAAAGGTTAATAGAGAAGAGTAACCAGTCCGATACTGCCTTATTTAAAGATGTAAGTGAAAGTGTCAGATCTGGAGGATTCCCTTCAAGGAGACCATTTAAAAAATCTAGATTTAACTTATGCCAGGGTCTCTTGCTCCCAGAGTCAGAGGTTGGCAGAGGCAGGGGAGAATCAAGAACCATCAGTTGGAAGTAGACCGCAAAATGATCGGACCAACTTAAGGGCAGGGCCAGACTATTACAGACAAAAGGAAGGTTAGAAGAAATAGGGTCTAATAAATGCCCTGCCAGATGTGTAGATCCCTTGTTATGGAGAGACAAGCCAAGGGCTTCCAAGTCAGCTAAAAAATTAGAATTGTCCAAGAACGTTAAGTTTTCCAAATGTATATTAAAATCGCCCACAATCATGAAATTAGCTGCCTGTAGGATAAAAGGGGCAATTAGGTCAGGTAGAGAGGATGACCAGTGCTTTGCATACCCAGGGGGGCGATAAATCAGTAGTCCAGATATAGTAAGTTGCGGAGATATAGCAAGTATAAATAAGGCGGACTCACAATCTGGGAAGGATTGGGGTTCGAATTTGCAAGAATAATCAGATTTAAAAATAATCCCTATCCCACCGCCTCTTCCCGTAATCCTATCACTCCTAACAATGACATAGTCCGGGGGAAGAGCCTCAACAATATCCGGCCCAGAGCCAGCATGAAGCCAGGTTTCAGTGACAAACAAGGCATCAGGTTTTTTTGATTGTAAGAAATCATAAATATGAGCCTTGTTTTTCGGGAGAGAGCGACAGTTTAGACTCCAGAAGTGAAAAACGTTGTCTACACCTGGAAGAGCCTTATCCTTTAGGATAGATAGAACAGGGGCTTTTATAATAGGCTTCTGACGTTTTTTGCGGCCACGACCTATAGCAAATTGGCAATTAGCACACACAAATCTTTGCGGTAGATGTTTGGCTACATTACAAAAAGGTGAGGCCAGGCCTCGCAAAGACCACAGATCAGCGGCAGAGTATTTAACAATATTAGAGGTCGAGACGGCAGGCAAACCAGCCTTATCTGGCACAGGGCACGGCAGGGCGCGGACGGGCACAGACGGGCTTGCCTCTGCCACTTGCATCCGGCAGTAAAAATAGAAGCCGGACCGAGCTGATAGGCTCGAAAAAGTGAGTCACGAGACCCCACAAGAGCTAGCAGCAGAATGAGTTAAAACAGCGCCATATTAGACAGAGCAGAATAGCGGTAATAGAAAGTAAAAGAAGTCAGCCAAGATGGGAAAAAAGAGTTCCGGTGTCTTTTCTTTTTAGTGTGCGGGTAAGCAGAGTAAATCAGCGCAAAATACAATTTAAATAAACAATGCAACAAATTCTCAAAGTCTCTTAATAACGGACCGGAATGTCCGAAATACAAGGTGACGTATGCTTTAAAATACTACAGTACTACCTAATATTAAAACAATCTCGCAGTATCAACCAAGGTCGTCTTTCCAACAGGTGGCGTGCCAGTTACTAATAGATTAGGCAAGCTGAATATGATTGGAGTGTCACCATATACATGAATACAGAAATTGACCCCTGGATGTTGTAGGAGAGTGGAATAAAAAGTAGTAGTGACAGCCCTGCTGCAGCTCCACCTCATCTAGTTTTTTCCCCAGGAGAGAATGCTTTATATTATTAAAGGCTCTTGACAGGTCTAAAAGTACCAGTGACACGATACACTATTATTGACAAAGCGTCAAAGATCATCTAAAATCAATAGAATCGCCAGTTCTGTACTGTGTCCTGTCCAGAAAATTGTCCAAAAGTTGTTGATATCTTGTATGTTAAGTAAGGGTTTTTTAAAAAATGGTTTTCACAGTGGCATTTTTCATGTGCTGTGGAAAATACCTTATCTTAGAGAATAGTTGAATAAGTCCAGCATTTACGTTTTGATGAAAAGGTAAACAAGTTGCATGAGTTTAGCTAGGCATAAGCTATATGGACAGCGTGTAACAGTGGCATCAAGCTCAGTAAAATAGTTTAAAGTAATCACAATTTAGATGTTTTAAGTTGCCATTGAACGGTTATGCGGTGCAGGAATTCTTTCTGCCTGGTTGTTGTCACGCATTTTTTAAATCTTGCTGAAGAGCAATTACGCGTGATTATCCCATAGTTGTTTGGAGTGTTGCATGGTAGCTGAGGAAGAGGAGATTGTAGTTCTGATGGGCATGGGAGAACCAAATTATGCAGCAGGGTTGAATACATTTGTTGGCATGAAAAGTCAAACTGTGCCTTGTAATGCAGCACATTCTGTTTCAACATAGTTAACGCTTTATAGACTCTCTCTGAAAATCAGCTTTTCTTTATCTGATTGTAAGCTTATAGGTGGGAGCTATGCTGATATATCTTCTAAATGTATTTATATCATAGTCTCTACACCACTTTCTTCATGCTTTGCTCAATTTGAGAGATTTTACTTTTTCTGCAAACCAATGATTTTTTTGTTCCATATAGCTATATCCCAAGAAGGTCGATTGAGATTGTTTTCTTTTGCTCTGCTGGGAAAAACAAAAGTGATGAGAAGAATACCTGAATTAGACACTGGCCATTACTTGGGCAGTCCATGTTTTTATTCCCTGTGTTACAACATAAGCATCCAAGGAGCCGTTCTCAGATGGATCGTCTCTTTCCTCACTGGAAGAACGCAAAAAGTCAACCTTCCCCCTTCACCTCTGAGCCAAAGGAAATCATCTGTGGAGTGCCTCAAGGATCCTCAATCAGCCCCAATCTCTTCAACACTTATATGACACCGCTGGTCAGCATTGCCAAAACCCACAGACTCAACATCATATCCTACACAGACAACACACAACTCATCCTCTTCCTCGCTGAAGACACCACCACCATGAAGACCAACTTCTACAACTGCATGACAGAAATTGCCAACTGGATGAAAGACAACTGCCTGAAGATCAACACGTACAAGACCGAAGTACTGGTTTTTGGAAACAAAAACTCTTCGTGGAACGCATCCTGGTGGCCCTCAGAACTCTGACATACTATTACCCCCACTGACCGCGCTAGGAACCTAGGCATCATTCTGCACAACAAACTAACCATGACAACTCAAGTCAACTCCGTCACCTCCTCCTGTTTCGTCACATCGTCTACAGACAATACAGAGTGCCGCAGCCAGACTTGTTCTGGATCTTTCTAGATGGACCCACATCACCCGCCACCTCAGAGAACTCTACTGCCACCCTGTAGAGAAATTATGCCAGTTCAAGCACCTGACCCATGCATACATGACCCTACACAACTGCGGCCGTGCCTACATGAACCGTTGCCTTAACTTCCATTAGCCGGGCAGAAACCTTCATTCCCCGTCCCTTTCTCTAACCCTTACCCCTGCATCTGACATAGCAGATGTGGAGGTCGCTTCTCCCATCTAGCAGCGAAGACATGGAATGAGCTACCCTTTCATCTATGGACCTTCCCATCTATTCCTGAGTTCCAAAAGTCCCTGAAGACCTGGCTATTTGGCTAATTAACTGGACCCTGCCAGTGTCTGGACACAATCAATAAGGGTTTGTAAAGCATGGCTACTCACACATTGCGCTGGGAGGGGTGAGCTGCCGGTCCATCTGTGCTATGGTGTTCAGTCGAAGAGCCAGGTCTTGAGGTCCTTCCTGAATTGGGTCAGCGATGGAGATTGTCTGAGGTGGGTAGGCAGGGTGTTCCAGGTCTTGGCGGCGAGGTAGGAAAAGGATCTTCCTCCAGTTCTTGGCTCGTGGATCTGAGGGACGGTGGCAGGGGCCAGCTGGGCGGAGTTGTCTGTTAGGGACACGGAATGAGAGGCCGTGGTTCATGTATGCTGGTCCCGTGTCATGGAAGGCTTTGTAGGCATGCGTGAGGAGCTTTAAGGTTATCCTTTTGTTGCCTGGGAGCCAGTGGAGTTCTCGGAGGTGTTTGTAAATGAGGTTGCGACGAGGGATGTCGAGGACCAGTCTGGCTGTGGCTTTTTGAACGTTCTGATGTTCCTGAGGAGTTTCTGGGTGACGCGGGCATAAAGTGTGTTGCCGTAGTCGAGTCTGCTGCTAATGAGTGTGTAGGTTAATGTTTTTCTGGATTAGGTGGGGATCCATCTGAATGTCTTTCGATGCAGGTGGAGGGTGTAGAAGCATGATGAGGCGACGGTGTTGATCTGATGGTTCATTGTGTGCGAGGAGTCCAGGATGATGCGGTATGATGCCTTACAGGTGACAAGTAGCGCTCTACAAATCTACTGATTGATTGACCTATAGAGATCTATCGTCTCTTCACTTGCAGCACTGCACAGCCCAAGGTAATTAGCCTGCTAATGTGCAAGGCTTGAGGCCTTATTTAATTGCATTTGGGCATGCTTTCCGGGTGTGCTACAATACTGGAAAAAGTCATCGTAAGTAGGATAAAGAAGATATATCTTAAACAGGCCTCGAAAAATCTACTCACCCACTCACAATTGTGAGTAAAATTTTATCAGGTCAAGTTATTTTTAGCACCTGTGATGCTTTGGCCGCGTTCCTTATGGGGGTGGGTCTCGCAGCACACTCACGTTCAGTTTTGAGTGTGAGGGTGCGAATTTTAGGACCGGTGAGCAGCGGACCGGGTGCCCTGTTACGCCCTATAGACTATAGACTTCAGCCATGTGCCCAGGTTTGTCTCCCGGCATGGCAGAAGGAGAGGGTGAGGCATTCACTCTGATTCCCCACCCCCCTCTATTCAACACAGCATATGAGCAGGGAGGTTAAAGTCAAAACAGGTATTTGCCATCACCAGTGGTAGAAGGCACTGGTTTGCAGCAGAACACCTATCGAATCTCAGTAGTTACCAGATCCATAGGTGGAGAAGGACGATACCAAAAACAAATGAAAAGATAGGGACATCCCTAGTTAAGCAAACAGAGCACATACCTTAGCGTTTTGAGCAGCCATTTCAACTTACACACATTCACCCCTTCCGCCAGGGAGCTAAGGAGCCTGCACTGGGCGGTCCAACTTTTTTCAGACAAATGCATCTCTATCACACGATCGGCAGTCACACATAAAACTACAACTGCCACACACAGTGTAATCAGTTTAAAAAACAAATACAAAAATCTCACACACAGCTCCATCATAGAAAGGGACAGATCGAGGTAGCACACCAGCTTGCAAAGGCAGGGGTAGAATGTGTCTCATTTTGTACACAAAGCATATGTTTTCTCATGAGCAGACATGGGTGGTATTTCCATTAACTGGTGCACGACAGGCAGGCAAGGACAATGTTAAAGTGCAGCTGTATCTGGTGAAACTGCGTTTGCGACTAGCAACAAATCCTCTGCAATTTGTTGCCACTTCCAGCTTTCGCAAAACGTTAATGCAATGCAGAAGAGCTTCAGTTTCAAGAGCTCATGGGTCCCGACAGCTCCAAGTCATTACACCAGACTCAGCTCTGCAATGCAGAAGAGCTTCAGTTTCAAGAGCTCATGGGTCCGGACAGCTCCAAGTCATTACACCAGACTCAGCTCTGCAATGCAGAAGAGCTTCAGTTTCAAGAGCTCATGGGTCCGGACAGCTCCAAGTCATTACACCAGACTCAGCTCTGCAATGCAGAAGAGCTTCAGTTTCAAGAGCTCATGGGTCCGGACAGCTCCAAGTCATTACACCAGACTCAGCTCTGCAATGCAGAAGAGTTTCAGTTTCAAGAGCTCATGGGTCCGGACAGCTCCAAGTCATTACACCAGACTCAGCTCTGCAATGCAGAAGAGCTTCAGTTTCAAGAGCTCATGGTTCCGGACAGCTCCAAGTCATTACACCAGACTCAGCTCTGCAATGCAGAAGAGCTTCAGTTTCAATAGCTCATGGGTCCGGACAGCTCCAAGTCATTACACCAGACTCAGCTCTGCAATGCAGAAGAGCTTCAGTTTCAAGAGCTCATGGGTCCGGACAGCTCCAAGTCATTACACCAGACTCAGCTCTGCAATGCAGAAGAGCTTCAGTTTCAAGAGCTCATGGGTCCGGACAGCTCCAAGTCATTACACCAGACTCAGCTCTGCAATGCAGAAGAGCTTCAGTTTCAAGAGCTCATGGGTCCGGACAGCTCCAAGTCATTACACCAGACTCAGCTCTGCAATGCAGAAGAGCTTCAGTTTCAAGAGCTCATGGGTCCGGACAGCTCCAAGTCATTACACCAGACTCAGCTCTGCAATGCAGAAGAGCTTCAGTTTCAAGAGCTCATGGGTCCGGACAGCTCCAAGTCATTACACCAGACTCAGCTCTGCAATGCAGAAGAGCTTCAGTTTCAAAGCTCATGGGTCCGGACAGCTCCAAGTCATTACACCAGACTCAGCTCTGCAATGCAGAAGAGCTTCAGTTTCAAAGCTCATGGGTCCGGACAGCTCCAAGTCATTACACCAGACTCAGCTCTGCAATGCAGAAGAGCTTCGTTTCAAGAGCTCATGGGTCCGGACAGCTCCAAGTCATTACACCAGACTCAGCTCTGCAATGCAGAAGAGCTTCAGTTTCAAGAGCTCATGGGTCCGGACAGCTCCAAGTCATTACACCAGACTCAGCTCTGCAATGCAGAAGAGCTTCAGTTTCAAGAGCTCATGGGTCCGGACAGCTCCAAGCCATTACACCAGACGCAGCTCTGCAACGCAGAAGAGCTTCAGTTTCAAGAGCTCATGGGTCCGGACAGGCGCGCAACACCCATTGGACTCACAGGGCTTCAGCCCCCCCCGTCGTGTGTGGCAGCCCGGGATGAGACACCTTCCCGGGCAAAAAAGCAGCCGCACCCGAGCACTTCACAGGTCTTTAAAAGACCATTTGCATGTTAATGAGGCCTTGCTGTTGTTTAACCCCTTCTAAGAGCCCCTGCAGCTCCACTCTGCCTATTGCTTGAAGTCATTACACCAGACTCAGCTCTGCAATGCAGAAGAGCTTCCGTTTCAAGAGCTCATGGGTCCGGACAGCTTCAAGTCATTACACCAGACTCAGCTCTGCAATGCAGAAGAGCTTCCGTTTCAAGAGCTCTTGGGTCCGGACAGCTCCAAGTCATTACACCAGACTCAGCTCTGCAATGCAATGCAACGGTGGCCATCTACCCTTCGGTACGACAGTCCGGACGACCACCCGTTCCGGTGCAGTGAGACTCCTTCGAGCTCCGCCCAAAACCGGCAGCCATCGTTTGCTGCTTGACATTCCGTCCCCACCATGCAGGCGCCTTTCCTGCTTGAAGTCTCGATTCTGGATATTATCTCCTAGACGCGGCCACAAGCCTCCCCCAAGGTAACTCAACGTAATACCAAGACCACCCTCGTTGTTTACGGCAATCCACAAGCCAATTGAAGGCGTATAAATCCGATCAGGCAACTTTTTATTGTGTAGTCTTGAGGATGATCCCATTGTATTAGGAGCTAGGGATCGAAACGTCGACTTTTCATAACAGTACCACAATTTATCCACTGTGAAAAATGTATTGTGGTCTCTGTTGGTTAGAGCTTACTTGAAATTTTATTGTATTGTAAGCCTCGTTCTTGCTCCCAAAGTTTTTGCCTGCTAATCTTTCCCTCCTCTCATTGCCTTTGTTAAAACTCGGTACAGGCTTGTGCCCTTGTTTTACTGTTTCCGTGTTCTTCATCTTGATTAAAACCTTTTGTATTTTTCAAATAAATGTTCCTCTGTCCGATTGAACACTGGAAGAATGTGCATAGTTCTTATCTAAGTCTATGTTGGAATGTTTACATTATTCATTATTAAGCTAAGGACCTTTGTTCTCTAAAAATAAGTAATCACCCGAGGTCCAAAGCTACCAGTATCGGGTCCCCTTGTTATTTATACTGTCAATACGAAATATACAGCACAGGATGAATAATAAGATGGCAATGTAATGCCCGGTGGCTGGCAACTGTTTCAGGGTGGGTGTCAGCGGTTAGTCCAAAATGGCGCTACCCTCGTATGATCACCCGTAAGTTAACCCTACCTGTGTACTGCATAACAGAAGATGAATAAACTTGCGACAGTTTTCCCACAAAAAAGTTTGTGGCCGGTTTTGTTTATGATGCAATTGTATTTTGTCACAACAGTATGTGCGTCGACATGTCAGATGACAGAAGGGCTAGGGGTGGAAACGCTAAGGGTGAAAGAGGCAGAAAAGACAGCCTGCAATTGGGGCCCAGGAGTGTGAGCAGCTCAAAATACCTCAATAGTGGAGTGGAGAGTTTTTTAGTTAAAATCTGTTTTTGTTTGATTTATTTGTTCTTACGTTTATTTACTGTGGATTAGGAGCTTAAAAAAGCAACCATGAAATTATCTCAAAAGCTCCTCCCACTGCCCTAAGTTGTCTTCCCATACAGTTTTGTGACAGGGGCTTAATCAGTGCTTTAAGTGGGCCGGGTCTCACCGGTGATAAGCACCAGCAGTTTTTTAACAGGTGCCTCGAAACGGGTCTCTATTGGGCTCTGTTTTGTGCCCTGCCACAGGCGGTGCGTTTTTTTCCAGACTGCAGATCGATGTGCGCGTGCTCACACTGCTCACTTCTCACTAGTGGAGACGTTACGGCAGGACGTCATGCCAGGTGAGTGTTGTAGAGGAAGGGAAATCCTTTAAAGAGAGTCATTTTCTCTCTGGATTTCCCTTCTCTTTTTGACACTCAGGAGCAGCAACATTGTCATGGTGTCACCCGGGCTTTAAGTGGAAGCTTTTTCAATATTATATACAAGCCATAGTTGCTACTTAGTTATCTTATGCAACTAACAACCATTGACAAAGCCAATAGTCCTGACTTGTTGTAGGTATGATATTACTTGTTGTATCATATATCTTGATGCAATGACAGAAACAGCAAAATACAATTCGAGCAGCACACTGTGCTAAGCACAGATTGATAGTTTACATGTTTTTAAGCCATGCCCTTAATTTATTTATTTATTTATGCATTTTTATATAGCGCGGACTTTACCCAAAGGTGTCAGAGCCCTTCACAATAGAACCAAGTATGTTACATGAGGAGAATGTTACAAATGTACATGTTACAGAAGCATCCGAGATACAAGAAGCGGTATAATACAGCAATAGATGGCAATCACTCAAAAACACAAAATGGATGACGCTTGTACGGGCATAGAATACAAATTTACAATAGTGAAAGAACATCCTTGAGGGACTTGCAAAGGGGTGTAATAGTTCTGGAAGTGTCTTTGGAAGAGAAGAGATTTGAGGTCAGATTTGAAGGTCCGGGTAGAGGTGGTGGTACGGAGCAGTGGAGGAAGCAAGTTCCAGATTCTCACTGCATTGCCTGAGAAGGATTGAGCCATCGATCTTTCCCTTTTGAAAGTGGGGGGCTCAAGCAGTAAATATGCCGCATTACGAGACGGTCTAGAGCCTCCTGAGATTTTCAGTTTATTTGCCAGGTATCGAGGGGAGGAAGTGTGCAAGGCTTTGTGGGTGATACAGGCAGTCTTGTAGATTGATCTTACCTTGATGGGAAGCCAACAGAGGGAAGACGAAATGGGTGTGATGTGGTCACTTCTTTTAGCCGCTGAATGGAGAACGGATTTAAGAGGGGAAAGGTGGGATTTGGGGAGGCCAGTAAGAAGAGAATTGCAATAGTCCAATCTAGAGAGAACCAGCGATTGGATCAGGGTTTTTAGGTCTTGATCCGGAAAGAAGGTTTGAATCCCCCAAAGAAGGCACAGTTGGTATAGAGCATTCTTTGCAATGGGATTGATGTGGGAGAGTAGATTGAGCCTTTTGCCAAGTAAGACACCAAGGGATTTTGCATTGTCGACGATAGGTTTATTGTTAAGTAGATTCAGCTGATCCATCCAAGATGGAACAGGAGGAGGAGAGAGTGAGGTAGATAGGAGGAGGAATTCAGTTTTGGAGTGATTCAGAATGAGTTGATGAGCTAACATCCAGTTTTGAATAGAGTAGAGTAGAGTAGAGTTGAGGATTGAGATATCGTGTGCGGAAGACACCTAAAGGTAGATTTGAGTGTCATTCGCATAGAGATGGTATTGGATCCCAGATTTATTTAGATTTCCCAATGGTTCCAAATAGTGATCGAACAAAGTGGGTGCAAGGATAGAGCCTTGAGGGATGCCTTGACCTACCGCCAATGAAGATGAAAGACTGTTCGCTATTATGATCATTTGGGATCTGTCCGAGACGAAAGAGGCAAACCATTTAAGCACTGTGCCTTCCAAACCCATTCTCTGTTGAAGAGTGTTAAGGAGAGTAATGTGATTAACAGTGTCAAAGGCTGCAGAAAGGTCTAGAAAAATCAGAAGACAAGACTCCCCTGAATACATTGTCGATCACTTGCAGCAGGGCTGTTTCAGTGCTGCAGTTTTGAATGAAACCAGACTGGAAATTGTCAAGATCATTATCCTTAGTATGACGGGAAAGCTGTTTTGGTACACATCTTTCTGTGATTTTTGCAAGAAAGGGGAGATAATTAATTACATTGGCCACGCCCCTCTTAGAGACCCACTTAAAGCCCTTGGCTTGACTTAAAACATATTTTGCTTATAGGGGATCAGAGCAAAAACGTTTGAGGACGTCTGGTCTAGCTTCTCAGCTTATGCGGCCAAGCTGAAAATCTAATTGCTCATTAGGTTTCATCTAGCAGGCAGTGAGTAACTTGCACCGCATAAATAAATGTAACAGTGTGACGTTTACGATACTGCAAGAGCTCAACTTGTCCTCCGAACCTCACTCGAAATAGGTTGAACTTAAAACACCTATGTTAACTCTCTGGGCTGTTTGGACGCCGATTGGCGTGTGAAAATCTTTCCATCCTAAGATCGACGACCATCATGAGAAAGGATGCAAGCGACCCATCGATCCGCTCATGCTGGCTCTTGCCTTCCAAGGCCAGGCTGCACAGTGAGTATACCCCTGATTCTGATCACCGGTTGCTCCACTGCCTCCCTAGTCCCTACCCTTCGCCACTCCATTAGGCGCGTTCTCGCTAAGGGGGGAGGCACCTAAAAATACCGCCCTTCAACTGTCTCGCTCGACTCACCACGGCTTGGCCAATCAGCAGCCTCGTAGCCCCTCGCCGTCCAATGCCAGAGGTGGGAGGGGAGCAGCGCGCGCCCGCCTGAATAACTAGAAGACCCCGGGCGTCGCGTGCACTCTTCCTCTCGCGCACCTCTCGGATTGAAATTTACCTCCTGAAGAACTGACCCGCCACGTCCAGCAGTCATGGCCACCAGCGTGAAACTGATTACCGGGGCTCTCATGCCAGCGTTGGGACTGGGCACGTGGAAGGTAAGGAGAGGCAGAACATGCATAATGAAACATGTATATTAAAAAAAAACATAGATGTGTTGGATGCGAAATACGACGGGACCAGAATGCGAGCTCACTTTGCGCTGGATCTGCCCTGTTTTATATTTTTCATTTATGTTCTGGTATGTTTATATTTGCATTTTGGTACCATGAGTGCAGGACTCTAAACGCACCAGCATGCACGTTAGCAAAAAGAGGGAACTATGAGCTTGCATAACTCGAGTTTTGTGTTTCCTGGCAAGGCAGCTACGATAGTTAAGTGACCGTGTGCTTGCAATAATATGTATTCTTTAGGTTGAGGGTATGGGGTAAGCGTGGTTATGTGACAAATACTATCCATTTAAACTTTATTCTAGTCAAACCGAAGGATCTATTTCCAAGTGCTATGAAATAGGAAACACTTGTATATAAGCCAGTAATTATTTTTCTTTAAATCAAACCCTGGCTGCGCCGCCGCCCCCAGAACATGGTCAGCGAGCAGCAAAGCCTCTCCAACCGTTGCATAAAAGTGAACAATCTGCCAGTGCAAGTGTTCTTTCGCATGAGTGAATGATGGCTGACTGTGCTTAGTGTGTCTGAGGTCTTTGTAATGCATTTTTCTCAGTTGAAGGTCATGGTTGCTTATTTCCTCATCCTGCATGTTCAACGGTCATTCAGCCAAGGAGCATGTCTGATTCACAGTGAGGTTCACCTCTCTCCACATGGGTTTCGGGAGTCTACAGAAGCCGGATTCCAGGGGTTCAGTTCAAAACGAAACCATTACAGTTAGCTATGATCCGATAAAAAAATAAACAGCAAAAATATTCAAAGTGCGATATGCAGATAGCCAATGTGCAATAATAGTAATTGACCAAAACCATTACAGTTGAGTAAAATAAGATAAAAACAGATACAATGTTCAAAGTGTGATATGCCAATAATCAATGTGCAAATACAGTAGGCAATCAGTGCAATGCAAGGCTAAACGTGACGTAGCAATCACCAGGAACCAAGTCGTACAGTGGATCCTGTCATACTAGATATCATCCAGTACGCATTTAAGGTGCTTTACACCAGGTGGCTATCCGCCTCAGAATCACCGGTTACTGCTTGTCCTTCCTAGCTTGGCCAGCATATTTTGTTATTAGGTTCTGCCTTTAGTTACTCCTGGGTGCTGGCACAACGGTTGGGAGAGCTGTTGTCTGAGTATTTTGCACATCTCACCAGCGCCCAGGGAGCATTGATCTTGAAGCAGATAGAAGATGCTTCCTGGCCCGTGCGTGCCCCCAAAACCAGGAAGCCCGTTTAGAGCAGTAGCCCTTCTTTTGGTGATGTAGGGTGGGACAGCAGTATAGGAGATGTAACATGATTAATATTTGTAGTTGCATAGCCTGCAGTCCGTGTTTCCTCCTAGTCCTGCCCAGGCTTGATTGATGTCTTTTATTGGGAGCACCAATGATCACATATACAGTATCTGTCTTTGCATTTATAGATTCTATAACAATAAGGTTGCAGCTTCCCAATTAAGTAGGTGTCATTTAGGGGCTGAATCGGCACCAAGTTGGCTGCCGATAGTAGGTCTTGTTCTAAGGGGGTCGCCTTCAGTTGCTGATTGATTTGCTTTTTTTTCAGAGTATGAAGCGGCTCCATCGTGTAGGGCTGCTTCTTCAATCTGTAGTTTTGAAATAGCAATTATTTGGTTGAACCAAGGGTTACCAGGAACTAAGAGAAAAACAATTAAAGTGGCCTTTTAAGGAATTTGCTGTGGCCTTCCTGGTCCTAACGTAAACATTTCAGTATGGAGGATTTACAGTCTAGTGATTGATTCACTAGTCCCAGTTCTCACCTTAATCATGAGCAGCATGCATATATCTCAGTTGCTGGAAAGTCTTTTCATGCGATCTACAGTGAATTTGCTCTAGAAGTAGAATCCAGAGCACCTGGGTAAGCGTTGTGGCTGTACTGCAAGGCCGGAAGTAGTGTAGCCTTTGTTTTCTTAAAATAGGGGCTGCCAAAGCACTGCTTAATATTCGATTCCATATGTAATAGCAGGAGCTTTCTTACTTGAGCTGCCTATGAACGGTTTGCGCTAAACCACACATCCAGGTAATTATAGTACCTCGTTGTTCTGATTGTCTTGCTGCCAACCGCCAAGTCACATTCTTTTTGCTCCCGTGTCTTACAAAAAATAAGCATTTGCAATGCAATAGGTCTTGCATTATTTAATTTTAGAGCTATTGGTGTTGTAAATGCTAATTTTGCCGGAGAGTGCCGATGGCTGAGCATTGTTTTTATTTATCTGGAGAGCAGTGTGGTGCGCAGCTTGAGGGGGCAGAAGTCTACTCCGAACTCTTGCCTTATCGTGGCACCAAAATGTGGCCAGAGCACGGCATGCTGAAAGATTAGGCGGACGTAAAGCGGAGCAGTGTGGAGCACCGGGCGGGCGGAAGGGTGCTTCAAGCTCTGTGGCATGCCAGGCATGTATTGCGAAAGCTAGCGAGAGGACACAAAGGTGATGGTGAGGGGAGGGTGCATTCAGCTGAAAACTTTATATAAATAAAGCCATTTGTAACAGCTGAGCAGTGGAAAATAAAGTGTGGCGCTCATGAAAAGAGTCCTGTGCTGAGAGTTAAAGTTTAGTTTAAGTCTTCTTTTAAAATGGAGTTGAGCGAGCTGTGCGGAACAAAAGGCACAGCCGCCACATTTGAGGACTGGCTGGAGCACTGCTTGCTAAAAGACTAGGAGGCCGTAAACCGTGCGCAATCCGGTCAGAGTCTCTGCATCATAAGCGTGAAGTATGGTTTTTAAACACTAAAATGCCACTACTATAGCAAGCTGCTTATAAGCGGGCGTGCAGTGCAAAACAAAAGAAAGGCACTGCCTTACTTAAAGATAAAGCGCTTGCCGAGCTGGTGATGCTTGGTGTCAATGTAAAACAAGTAAACCGAACAGTTAACGAGCAAAGAGGCAGGCCAACTAAAAAAAGTTCTCTATGTATAAATAACCTGAACAGTAAGAACGCATGTTAGAGGGGCAGTCCTCCTGGGAGGATACAAAATTCCAAAAGGAGGGGCTACTAATTGTATTCACAAATGGAAAAAGCAGCATTTCTAAAGGACAGGAACCAATGAAAAAGATGGGGCGTTTTTTAAAGTCCATATCACGACTGCATGTCTCAAAGAGACAGCGCAAGCCTGCCTAGGCGAGACTTAATCAGGTTGATGGCCTGGAAGCCTGATTAAAAACATGGCAGGCTATCCTCTAATAGCAAGGCCATTAGCTGCTCCAACAGGACACACAGTTATAAAGAAGGGTATACCCAAAATCACTGGGTATACCCAAAATCACTGGGAACTGGGTGTAGAACAGTACAGAAAGTGGTGGTCCCAGGATTATTACATCAAAACAGTGTAAAATTGTGTCAAAACAATAAAACAAAGAAATTGATTGGTGCTACAGTGTTATTTATTCGCTAAGCACATGATGCGCATTTCTTAAGAAAACAGTTCACAGAGGACATTCATGTGTCCTGTTGGTGTGCCCAACTGGGTTGGGGGAGGGGAGGAAAATGATTTGGGTGTGGTAGGGAGGTAAGTGACAAATGGTAATCAAAAGTATCACAATCAAATTGTTCAGCATGTTACTTAATGCCAGGTTTTCATAATATAGTTCATATCGGAAAAAATGCAGTCATTTACATAGTCATGTACAATATATGATCACAGTGTAAAATGCACTGGTGGTAATACTGGCATCAATGGTGCGTTGATGTTTCGACCCCTGAAAACGTGTAGGTTGGTTCTAATCTTTACTGACGGGGTCTTCCTCAGGACAGAAGTGAAAGTGAGGACAGAGGTGCATCTAAAGATGAACCTAAGGAATTTGTCGGGTCCAATAAATGAATTGTAGACTAGAACATAGTACATGGGTGAGTCTCAATATTTACTGTATCTAGTAGGGGGGAAAAGGCCTAGAAGGCACAATGTTACGTCAGAGACAAAGGGGGCATCAAAGCCTCCGATTGGTGTGGGCGAGAGTGATGAACTCCTGAATAAATAAGGTGTCTGTCAGAGAATGCCTGGAAGTAAACAATAGTCACTACTATTTCCAAATGAGCAAACTGACGATAATTTGAGGCAAATGTTTAATCCCCCTTTTTATATAAAGGGCAAAGAGTGAACCCTCTCCAGGCATCAGGGATAGTAGTGGGTTGAAAGGCTAAGTTGAGAAGCAGAGCCTACAACCTGGCCCAACTATTAGCAGCAAATTTGAATAGGCTCGCTGGTAATATGTTTTCAAGTGGTTCATGTAACTATCCTAAAGCTTGTCAGCTCACCTGTGCTGCTCTGATTCTTTTCCGAATACGTGCCCTTCCCCTGATCGCAGTTTGGGGTGAGATTGATAACACACCAGATGCTAGGACATAGAAGGGGTTTAGCTTTTGGGCCTTTACCACAACCTGGCTAGTGGTCGGGGAAACTGCTTGCCAGTCGATGTATAGCTGTGTCACATGCCTAACCCACGCTGCTTCAGGAACTCCATTCTCCCTGGTTATGTTACCATTGTTTAATTTGTGGACGTGGTCCCCGATTTGTGGTTGGTTTGGATCTTTGAGGAACTAATGCCTTTCCTTCTGCTGTTCTCAGGCTATTTTATGGTGGGTTGTTCTCATATGTTTCACTGCTGCTGCTGTAATGGCAGAAGGTTTTAGTCGGTGGGCCCGATGGGATTTGCAAAGAGCTCTTCTTGTAGAAATGATAGCTTTATCGTAGTGGAATGCCATTCTCTTATCCTGACCGATCAAATGAGAATTTTATTAGGGCTCGTTGCTCATCAAAAGCCTTCTAAGGTCCCCCAAGTACTTCTCCCACATCACTAGGGCTGATACTGGGTGATGCAGCTTCAGTGAGGGCACAAATGCACCTGACCAGGTGGTGTCTGTTGCTGTATATTCTGGCCTCAACTTTATTCTTTTTGCGAAATTCATGGTCTCCTCACCCATTGAAGTGCCCACCTGATTACTCTTGTACAATAATTAGATTCAGTGAGCACTTTTAATGGATTGTGATTGCTTTCTGTTCTGATTTTTTACATTTGAAGTTTGTAAGCTGGGCTGTTAAATCTTCGGAAAAAAAGATGTAATTGATGGTAGCTAGGCCTTTGCAAGTCGGACGGAATAACTGTCCCTTTTCATTTGCCTTGGTCTCCTTTTGCGCCAATGTTCATTTATGGGTTGACGGGAAATCTTAATGTAAAACCCTACACTAGACTGGGTGGTGCGTTACCTCTGGTATTAGTCTCCTGCAATTATGATTTAATGACGGGGGTAATCCAAGAGAAGCAATTCAAGGCTGTCAAGCAAGTTGCTTACTGTCCACGGCAGGGTGCAACTAGACCTTGACTTCGGGGTCGAGGCTAACATATCAACCAATGGAGGTGGGGCTAACAGTTAAACAATGGGGATTACGTCCAATTCAATCAAATAGTGACTTACTCTGCCCTTACCCTGAGTGACAGTACCAGAAGCAGTGCTGTGATGCTAAACATGAATTTCCAGCTCATAGGTGGTAGTAGGCCAGTGCAGTGGTGCTGGTGCCCAAGCAAGGTTCTACAAACTTGTGGTTCTGTGTGGACTACTGTGGCATCAATTAAACCAGCTATAGACTGATGTACATCAAAACCCCAGATCTGTTGAACTTGTGGACCAGTGGGTGCTGCAAAGTACTTGAGCACCTTTGACCTGACCATCGATTATTGGCAGATAACTTTAACGTCCAGTGCCAGGGCCAAGATTGCATTTTTTGCACCACAGGGACTATTCCAGTTAAGGTGGATGCCCTTCGGGTTGAAGAATACTTCTGCCACTTTCCAGTGCCTGGGAAACCATGTTCATGTAGGTTTGGAAGAGTTCTGTGTGGCCTAAATGACATTGCTGTGTTCAGGAATTTGTGGAAGGACCACATGAGGCATCTGAGTAGGTGCTGGACAGGGTACAGAGTGCAAAGCTGAGCATTAAGGCTACCAAGTGCCAGGTGGGGTAGTCTACCGTGGCCATCAGGTGGAGAATGGGAAACTGCACCCACTGGATGTAAAAGTACAGTGTGTGCTGGGGTGGGAAATGCTACCTACTCAGACCGAAGTGAGTCTTTTTAAGACTGTAATTAGTACAGACCTTTCGTATCTAGCTATGGGACATGAAGCCTGATAGTTCCATGAATGTGAAAGGAGACAGTAGTAAGGAGACATGGAAAAGATTATTCAAACTGAGCTAAGCAGTGGCCAATAGTTTGACAATGTGTGTAATAGGAGAAGGTGGGAAAGACAAAAAATTCCCAAAGAATGGCGCAGGTGCAGCAGCGTCAAGACCTTTAATTTGATTGGTTTCTTAAAGTCAAATTAACATAGTGCAAATTGGTCTGCATCTTTCTATGTAGTTTCTGCAATGTGTGTGCACCCAAGATTTACAGAATTTTTGTCAGTCAGGATTTAAGATGAGCCTTTATCACAGCCTTAATTTTGTAGTTATTAGGTCATGCAGATATTTTTGGATAATACATACCGCTCAAGTTGCCACAATGGGCAGTTGCCTCCGTCTTCTTACGGCTTGCTTCTTGACTTCAGATGAGGCGTTTGAATAATCCAGTAACAATAGCCCCATTCCCGCGTGTGCCTCTGCTTTCATACGGCTTCACCTGTACATAGGGCTTAGTGCAAGCCATTCTACTCAATCCTTTTACTCCTGGAAGTACTCCGACCTTTACCGTGTACTACGTAGATGTACATTTCTGCATCTCCTTACTTTCATTCATTGTGAACGCCCTGTTCATCTGTGGCGGTCAAGGGGACTCCGATTGGAATTTGGTGACTGGTATGTTTGCATGTCTTCGTGTTTTGCGTAGTGGTAACTTGTCACCCTCTGGCCCATGTTTATAACCTCTTCAAATAAAACTACAGCAGTTAAACAGTAATAGCTCTTTTGTGATCGGTTTAAATGCCAGAAAGGAAAAAACTATTGCTTTTACTAATTGTGGCAATGATGTTAATTAAACATTTGCTGGCTGATGTTGATTTTGTTCACGGTGACAGGTTTGCGTTATATAAAGTTCATAAATGTGGTTCTGGTGCATCGCTATGGATATCTTGTGTGTCAACTGTGCATGGACTTCATCTGTTTGCCCACTCTTATTACATGGCCTCGACAGGTATTTCCTCTTACGGCAAATGTTTGCAGTCTGTAAATGTAACAAAGGTGAATGAATGATACCTTCAATCTGTACGATGCTTCTTGTGTTTTTTTAAGTTTACATTTGTAATTCTAATCCAAAGGTGAAAAAACCTAGAGCTGGTGCCAATGTGCGTCCACAGCCATGGGAAACCTTGCAGTTAAAATGCCAAGCACACTTGGAGTGCATCTGCTTTTAGATTCCTGCCCTTGAGTTTTTGGCCCATCTTGTGGGGTGGAAACTGCAGCAGTTACAATTACAGATGACCTCAGATACAATGATATGTGAGGCTTGGTGATCATGTTATGGCTAGTGTAGCCTCACCCTTATTCTGCACCCTGAAGCGCATGCTCTTTTCTAGGGATTAATTCGACTGCATACGCGGGGATTTAATAATTGCCTTTGCCTTGTTCCTATTTTCTTCAGTAGCTTCTATAGCACATTCCCAGCATTGCTTCTTGTGAGTTTTATAATTACAAATGTGAGATCAATTCTTTGGTTATATGTTTATAGCTAGAAAATAGTGGCCCAAACACAATGTCTGAAAGAATCATATGCTACTTGTGCTTGAACACTGTGTTCAGGCAAACATGATGCCTTTGCTGGGATATTGTAGTTCACTTTATTTGAGTCTGCTGAGAAACCCCTAGTCAGACGATTTAAAAAAAAGATTTTTTTATTTTTAGTCAACAAGAGGGCATTAATTACAAATTGTGTTTTAACAATAGAAAAAAAGAAGAAAACCAATAGAAAAAAAGAAAACCAACATGTTTAACACAATATTAGATGTCTATCCCTAATTTCTGGTGAAACACTTGGCCGATCTTTTGCCGAAAGGTACCAGATTCCGAACAAGTTACAAACATATGCAGCATGCTGGCTGCATACATTTTGGACATTTCGTCTGATCCCCTTCCGACAAATTCTTCTAAGGTTTGTTGATTGGAAGTAATTTACTTTACTTCTGGGGTGCTGGTGTTCATTATTTGCTTTTCAACTTTTACTTTGAATTTCCTACAGCGTGGTGCCTATTTAGTCCGTTTGGTAGAGGCACTTACCAAATGGGTTTCGGTTCTTCCTACTAGATGTAATCTAACAGTTACGGGATCTCTTAGTGGTGGTAGTCTGGGGAAGGTGGAGCTATCCCAAAAAAGCCTGGATGAAGTGATTCTCTCAGCGGTCCAATCCCAGCTCTCTGCAGCAGCACATAAATCCCACATCGTAAGGTATGCAGAGAAATTTGCCACACAATCGGGGACAGGACATCAACACTTCCTCACTATGTCACATACATATCAGAAACAGTTTAAGTTCAAAAACCTTTATTGGCAAAAGGAGGATACACAGGGCGGTGTCCGCCGTTCGTTGAACACAGACAAAGGGCCTCCAATCGGGCAGGACCCTGCACTGTAAATAACACAGCCGTTCAGCCGACATCCCGGGGGACCGGCGGCGTCATATTTACCTAACGTAACACAAGTTCACTCTATGAAGCCTGGCTGCGTATTGCAGCGATGCCCCAGCGGGCCTATGTAATGGTCAGAGTGGAACCCGTCTTGCCGAAGGCTGTCATCCAGAACTGGCGGACCCAACCACTACATATCAAACAGTTACACTGCTGTTACCAGACCCTTTGGTGGACTTACTCTGGTAGCACCAGAAGAATCTCAGCAACCCCTGCTGTTGTGACCCACTTAATGCTTCCTCTCGGTGAGTACAGTGGTGCAGCTGTTATCCCCAAAAACATTAACTCTAACCATAGCCTCCTCCCCCTGGTGACTTCTTTGAAGCCATTCAGATCTGTATGGAGAGCTCTCCCAACATTCTTTCCATCCCCCCTCCCCCCCCATGTGACCCATGCCTATTTGCTGCATCCATGCAGAAATGCTTGCAACAGAACTATTTCTGTATTTGTCAGTTGATCTCTAAAAATAAAATTGGTATGGCCCGGATCTCCACCTCAAACCCTTCTCCCCCCCCAAACACTGCAGTGATCCCTTACTCAAACAATCCACTATTGATGCAGTGAAACACAAATATTAGGTTACCATCACTGTCTCCTCATACTGTCAGCCACCAATATATCTGCAGAAGCACTCGCATGGTTAACCTCGTTGCTGTCCATGTGCAACAAAAACTGAGACGGAGACCTCTCCTCAACCAGCACAGTTGACTTGTGTTGTAAGCACCGTACACCTGCCTGTTGCTATTCTGCTTCTACCACCAACTTTTTTTAAAAATAATTATTTTTTTTCCTAGCTCCCAAACACTGGAATCAGTTACCCATACAGCTATGCTGTTGCTCAGACTTACTCTCTTTTAAGAGATCCTCGAAAACCTGGCTGTTTGATCTTTGATCATCTCATGGAATTGTGACCTGTTTAGACTGCTCCGGCACCGAGAGATCTCCATGGGGATGATTTGTGTGCCTAACAAATTTATAAATAATATCTCCTAATGGACCCTGCAAGCAATCCTGACTTCCGCTTTCACTCCTTTACCGATGTCTCAAATCTTTATCAAAGTTGGGAGAATCCTGTCGGTTCGTATCTGCATCAAATTGGCAAACGCCGAAAGAGCTATCCCCTGGGGCAGGATACATACCATATCTAAAACCAGTTTCCCCTGCCAAAACTTATTTCGATTGTGGTTGATAAAGTAGACTGTTTGTTAGAAATTTAAAGTGAAAAAATATTTATTTGCCAAGAACTAATTAATAAACAATCAACAATATATACAAAATATATTTTGTGTCTTAATCAACCAAATCTTAAAATCTTAGTACAAATATTTCTCAACCCCTGCTCATGTAACTAGAGATGACCTCTTACAGCCGCACACGTGCATTGACGTACATTTGCCTGCAAAGATTCTGTACAGAAACATCAGCTTGGGATATATTTATTCTCATAAAATGTTGGTATCGTCAATGCAGCATTTCAGAGGTTGCATATTCACTCCACCTTCATTTAGACATGACATTTAATATATCCTAGCCAATTCTGTTTTTATCTGATGCAAAACTACTGATGATGTATCCACACTTTGTACAAATCAATTTGTACAATGTAAAATACATCTTGTAGAACTATCATATCAGTGTACCGCTTTCTGTTTGTGAAGAACAAAACCTATATATTACTTATTGAGACTGCTTGCCAAGACAAGTAGATAAGACTTCTCACTTCCGGAAGATTGAAAACAAAGTAAGTGATTTGCCTAGAACAACACTGTATTTGGTAATATGCCCAAGTTGGGATTCAACCAGAGTACCTAAGTTTGCAGCTAAGGTACCAGGCCACTTCCCCTTCTTTCTGTGCCACTCCCCTGTGCCAAAACCTTTTTCATCAAACCCAAACCAAGATACCTAGGAGTCATTTGGAATTGAGTTGAACCTATAATTAACAAATATGATTTGTAAGTAGATCTACACTCTTTCAAATTGCTCCTCCCAAAAGTACCCTTCCATGCAGAGCCCTAGTAAACCATGCAGTGGATGTAGGAACACTTTGTAGTGCCCTGCCTGCTGTTTTAACTGCCTACCTGATCAAGATGCTGCGAAAACCCAAATATAGGCTGTCCACTATTTTGACTGCAAAAATGCAGGAAACAGCCTTTACAACGACGGCCGCCAAACAACGCACAGCAGTTACAACGAATACGTCTTTGCCGTGCATGCCGTTACAACGACATGCCTTGGGGAAATAGGTGTTGGACTTTAAAGTCCAACACTTTCCCTACTGTTGCGCAGACTGGAGTTGGAATAGTAAATTATACCGCTCCAAAGTCCAGCGTTTTCCCCAAGGCATATCCTTGTAGCGATATGCGTGATAAAGGCATGCGTTGTTCCAATATAACTAAAAAAATACCGTTTTATCATAGTCCAACTAAACGCTCTGCAGTGCCTTTTATATGGAGGATTTAATAGAGTTCCGGGTACTCCTCTACGGGTACCCGATAGGCCAATCTCGCAAATACCAGTAATGAGAGGATAAAAATGCCAACAACCATTCTGACCTCTGTCTCAGAGGAGATGACATTGTAAACCTACCAAAAACAAAAGCCAATTCTGCAAATTGCTGCAGTAGCACTACTCCTCTGGAACAACCTGCCTCTGGCATCTGCAAATCCCCTTCCGTCATGTCCTTAGGAGCAAACTAAAACGGAGTTTAAGCAACCTCTCAACCAACCACTAGGCCTTCTGCTCTGGATCTCACTGCTAACAAACAGTTGTGCAAGCCTGTTGGAGGCCAGAGTCCCAGTTGCGCACAACTGTCACCAGGTGCGAGACCCGAGGCTCCCCACTCGACGTTGGCCAAGTAAGGACACACTTTGAGATAGCCCTGCTCACCCCCTTAGGCCTGGCTGCTCGTGCCAAGCTACTATCTCCAAGGCTCTAGTGTATAGTATGTGCAACCACGCCCTCAGCAATCCACTGGTGACACCACAAATGAACTCCACACAAGTTTGATAAAATGAGTATAAACTTTATATAAAAGGATATACGATCAGACCACACTTCCAAAAGCCAACATCTAATAAAGGGTAATATTCGTTCTGGCTGGTTGGTAGGTTCAAATCCCAACCACCGCTTTATGACACGGAGTTCATACATACTAAACTTCACCTCTCCATTTTAATCTCATGGGAAACTAGGCTAACAAACACAATACAAAGAAATAATCAAAGAGAGGGAGTGAAGAGGTGCTAGGATAGAACCTACCTCCCATCTGATATTTAGTAAACAAAAGTGATTCTACCCTGTCATGGAGTGAAAGTGTTTCTAAATAATTAATTAATTTTTAATTTTTGATTTACGTAATGATAAGTAAAGTGAGTTTAAAGTGATCCATGAAATGCCACGGAAAGCACTATGTGTTTTTAAAATACCCCTCACACACTATGAGTCCCATAGTGTCATGCTTCATCATGGGGGTCTTCCCGTCCCTCTACGGGGCGGGGCGTGCTACTACCTACGACTACGCGGGAGCACTGTTGTTATGAAGATAAGGCTTATGTGTAGTGCAAGGGATGTGAGTGATTAGAATTACGTGTGAATTATAAAGATTAAAAGGACCCTGGCTAGTAGAAAAAACAATTTTATTCTGTTCTCTAGCTGGGAGCGTTAAAAATGGGGAAGAAAGTAGGAGATATCACAAATTAGTGGCTACCTACTGGGTCGACATGTTTCGTAAGCAGTCCCCACTGCTTTACTCATCAGGACCAAGAAATAATCCCTTAAGCACTCGAGGGAATCTCTAGATTTGTATGCCTATTTGTCTCTATTGACAGACTTGAATAAAAGCTGCGCCCTAGGGTACACTGACCCCAATAAGAAATAAGACCAAATTGGTATCTGGAAAGAAAGGAGAAAAAAACACCAATAATACAAGGCTTTTTCATCATTGAAGGGTATAAACACATCACCATACTTTGGGTATATCTCACTGTGAATTCAGTTGATATCGTTTTCGTGATATATTTTTCTGAATATATATATTTTTCATTCTATATCTGAGCGGGTAAGGTAAATTTTACTCATGACCCGATTTTTAGAAAAGCGAAAGAGAAAAGGTAGTTAGACACAGAGAACAGACTATACGTGACATTACCACAAAAACACACATAATGGTATTATACTATGTGAATTCGTTGACTGTATACACATAATAGTATGATACACATGATGGCCCACAGTTATTCACTACATGTAAGAAATCGTAATGTACATACTTTAATTAGTTGTAATGTTCAGGCTTCATGAGCACGCACTGGAGGGGAGGGCGCCTGGTTATAGTCACTACAGGATAGTAAATATCGTATTAGTTAGAGAAACGGCAGCTGCTGGTGGAAGGCGAGCCTTCCAAACTCCTGACCTGATTTAAGGACTTGGCCAAGTCTCAACTTACAGTTAGCAGGATCTTTCCTCGCTTCCGTATGCCTCCGTGCTGCTCCGTCGATGTAAACACTGGAGTGTGCATCAGTGTTTTTATTGGCAGGAGACAAGCAGGAAGCGAACGCACAACTAGAGCGTAAAGGGCTTCAAAATGGCCGCCCGACATGGACTTTTCAAGGCACCAATCCCTCACTTCCTGGTTACGGAACGTGTAGGTAAAACAATGTTGTGAAAAGTATTGTGATGTAAAATGATACCTATAGTGAATCAATAATTCAGTGTGAATCTTAAACAGGAGCGGATTTTGATGGCAATATACCGAGCACAGGGAAAGAAAAGATTTTTGTAAGCATTGTAGCAGCCACATATATTCACTACGACTTAATGCAGGGCATAAAAAAAGAGGTAGAGAGGGTAGTTCATTGGTCGTTTTCTAATATGATATACATTCATTGTTTGTATTCCTCTGCGCTCGATGCAGCGTTTGTAGACGCCTCGCCGTCATTGTGGCAGAAAATCACGGAGAGCATAATGATCGTGGGCGCATCATTGAACATCCAGAAAGGGAAGTGTCTGGTTCAGGAAAAGATATCTGAATGTGTGTTTCCATAGATGGAGTTCCAACTGGGGTCTGTAAATCAAAAACGTCCCCCAGACCTTGTCTATCTTTTTGGAGACCAAGCATGTGCTCCCCAAAATATCTTGATGATTCAGAGTGGGTCTGCAAAAAAAAGGGTGAATCAGATAGATTTCAGGCATAAGGGTTTTGTTGGGTTGAGGAAAAAAGTTTTAAAAAATTTCACTATTTGAAATTATAACTGACTCCATGGAATATCGTCATTAAGGCCTATGATGTTGGTCTTGATGCGATGTACCCATCTTTGCTCTTTTTCAAATAGGTATTTGTCATTCGGTACTTGTTCTATGACTGTCCATGATATTTCTTCTGGTGTGTGTGCAAAGTCAATGAAATGTGCTGCCATTTTCGTTGATCCTTTTTTGCACTTGATGTTGCTTTTATGCTCACCAATTCTTACTTTTACACATCGCGTGGTCATCCCTATATATTCCAGTTGACAGGGACATTTGATCAAGTACACAACGTTGTTACTGTTGCAGGTGGTGAATTTTCTCTGTTCCCATTTAGTGCCATCCGAAAAGGTGATGCTTGTGGTTTTTCTGGTAAGATTACAGACTTTGCATCTTCCACACGGGTGGTGTCCTTGGATTTTAGCCATGGAGGTTGATAAGCCTGTAGATTCATTGCTGCTAGGTCTAGTATGGACCAACATATCACGTATGCTTTTGCCTCTTCTGTGTGCAAAAATGGGTTTAGGGAGGTTGAGTCCACCACTATTCAAAATGCGCCAATGTTTGTTCACAATTTTGGTAATTTTATTGGAGTTGGTGTTATATGTAGTGATGCAGAAAGGCCGTTCTTCCTTGGGTTTTGGTGTAGTTGGTTCAAGAAGGCTTTCTCTGCAATTGTTGCGTGCTCTTTTGTATGCTTTCTCAATAATTCGTTTGGGGTATTTAGCTTTAAGATCTTCCGATTGGCTTTTGAAATCTTCAACTTCAGTGCAATTGCGTCGTAGGCGCAAAAATTGTCCATAGGGAAGGTTATCACGTAAGTGTTTAGGGTGGAAACTCTGATATAATAGAAGGCAGTTTTTTGCTGTGGTTTTGAAATGAGTAGTAGTCACAAGTCTTCCATCCTTCGGTGATATGTTTTAGATCAAGAAAGGTCAGCTCCTTATTAGATATGGAACTGGTGAACTTCAGAAATTCATCTTGGTAGTTGAGCCAGGTCATAAAGTGATTGGCAGTGGTCTCATCGCCGTTCCAGATGATCAAAATGTCATCAATGTATCTTTTCCAGATACCGATGTGGCCCTGGAAAGGATTATTAGGATGTAGAATCCTCGTTGTTTCAAGGTGATGCACATAGAGACCAGCTATACTAGGAGCAAAGGTGCTCCCCATGCTGGTCCCGTGCTTCTGAAGGTAGATGGTGTCTTCGTATCTGAGAAAATTTTCTCTCAATGCTAGGCTGCAGCATTCCATGATGATATTTCTAGGGGTTTGATACACCCAGTCGGTGTTGAATAGAACCTCCTCGATTATGTTTAGAGTCTCTGTGTGTGGTAAACTAGTATACAGGCTCTCAACATCACAGCTTATGAGCAGTTGGTGTCTTGGGTCAAAAGGAAGGTCTTCTAATAGTACGAGAACATCTTTGGTGTCTCGCAGGTACGTAGATGTTTTTTGAACCATGGGTTTTAAGAAGGCATCTGCGAATTTAGAAACTGGTTCTAAAATAGAACCTATACCAGACACAATCGGGCGACCTGGAGGGTCTTTTAGTTTTTTATGTATTTTTGGGAGGGTATATAGATAAGGTGTTCTAGGTGAGTCTTGGATAAGAAAGTCTCCTTCTTTTTTTGTTATCCATCCATGTGCGAGTGCCTCTTCCACCATGCTCATAATCTTAATCTTCACCTTTTCAGTTGGGTCATTCTCCAAAATTTCGTAATTTCTAGGGTCTTGGAGTAGGCGCTTGCATTCCTTGTCATACTGTTCTTTCGATTGTATGACAATGGCCCCTCCTTTATCGGCTGGTTTTATTACCAAGTTTCGATTGCCATTCAGTTCTCGTATAGCTTGTTTTTCATTTGTCGTTACATTTTGAAAGACATGATTAGTAGTTAGATGGAGATTCTCCAGATCATTCATCACAGCCTTCTCAAAAGTAAGCAGCTCTATGGGAAGGATGATATCCGATGGAATAAAGGTGGATTTGGGTTTCAAACCGGTGTCTCCCTCTTGTGTTTCTCTAGGTTCTTTGTCTTTAAAAAAGACTTGTAGTTTCAGTCTCCTCATGAAGTCTTGAATTTCTTTGCATAACAAGAAACAATCCATGTTTGCTGTGGGTACGAAACCTAGTCCTTTTTCCAGGACTGAAACCTGTGCAGTTGTTAGTGGTTCCTCGGTAAGGTTGACTACTAGACTCATTTCTTGCTTGTCGATGCCTTCGTCATGCTCCTGGTCGATATTCTCGCCTGTTCTTCTTCTCTCGGTGTCCAATGGACATTGTTGCCCCTTCGATTCCTTCCTCTGTTTCTTCCTTGGCGTGTCCCTAAAAAAGGAGTCTGAAACTACAATCGAAAGAACAGTATGACAAGGAATGCAAGCGCCTACTCCAAGACCCTAGAAATTACGAAATTTTGGAGAATGACCCAACTGAAAAGGTGAAGATTAAGATTATGAGCATGGTGGAAGAGGCACTCGCACATGGATGGATAACAAAAAAAGAAGGAGACTTTCTTATCCAAGACTCACCTAGAACACCTTATCTATATACCCTCCCAAAAATACATAAAAAACTAAAAGACCCTCCAGGTCGCCCGATTGTGTCTGGTATAGGTTCTATTTTAGAACCAGTTTCTAAATTCGCAGATGCCTTCTTAAAACCCATGGTTCAAAAAACATCTACGTACCTGCGAGACACCAAAGATGTTCTCGTACTATTAGAAGACCTTCCTTTTGACCCAAGACACCAACTGCTCATAAGCTGTGATGTTGAGAGCCTGTATACTAGTTTACCACACACAGAGACTCTAAACATAATCGAGGAGGTTCTATTCAACACCGACTGGGTGTATCAAACCCCTAGAAATATCATCATGGAATGCTGCAGCCTAGCATTGAGAGAGAATTTTTTCAGATACGAAGACACCATCTACCTTCAGAAGCACGGGACCAGCATGGGGAGCACCTTTGCTCCTAGTATAGCTGGTCTCTATGTGCATCACCTTGAAACAACGAGGATTCTACATCCTAATAATCCTTTCCAGGGCCACATCGGTATCTGGAAAAGATACATTGATGACATTTTGATCATCTGGAACGGCGATGAGACCACTGCCAATCACTTTATGACCTGGCTCAACTACCAAGATGAATTTCTGAAGTTCACCAGTACAATATCTAATAAGGAGCTGACCTTTCTTGATCTAAACATATCACCGAAGGATGGAAGACTTGTGACTACTACTCATTTCAAAACCACAGCAAAAAACTGCCTTCTATTATATCAGTTTCCACCCTAAACACTTACGTGATAACCTTCCCTATGGACAATTTTTGCGCCTACGACGCAATTGCACTGAAGTTGAAGATTTCAAAAGCCAATCGGAAGATCTTAAAGCTAAATACCCCAAACGAATTATTGAGAAAGCATACAAAAGAGCACGCAACAATTGCAGAGAAAGCCTTCTTGAACCAACTACACCAAAACCCAAGGAAGAACGGCCTTTCTGCATCACTACATATAACACCAACTCCAATAAAATTACCAAAATTGTGAACAAACATTGGCGCATTTTGAATAGTGGTGGACTCAACCTCCCTAAACCCATTTTTGCACACAGAAGAGGCAAAAGCATACGTGATATGTTGGTCCATACTAGACCTAGCAGCAATGAATCTACAGGCTTATCAACCTCCATGGCTAAAATCCAAGGACACCACCCGTGTGGAAGATGCAAAGTCTGCAATCTTACCAGAAAAACCACAAGCATCACCTTTTCAGATGGCACTAAATGGGAACAGAGAAAATTCACCACCTGCAACAGTAACAACGTTGTGTACTTGATCAAATGTCCCTGTCAACTGGAATATATAGGGATGACCACGCGATGTGTAAAAGTAAGAATTGGTGAGCATAAAAGCAACATCAAGTGCAAAAAAGGATCAACGAAAATGGCAGCACATTTCATTGACTTTGCACACACACACCAGAAGAAATATCATGGACAGTCATAGAACAAGTACCGAATGACAAATACCTATTTGAAAAAGAGCAAAGATGGTTACATCGCATCAAGACCAACATCATAGGCCTTAATGACGATATTCCATGGAGTCGGTTATAATTTCAAATAGTGAAATTTTTTAAAACTTTTTTCCTCAACCCAACAAAACCCTTATGCCTGAAATCTATCTGATTCACCCTTTTTTTTTGCAGACCCACTCTGAATCAAGATATTTTGGGGAGCACATGCTTGGTCTCCAAAAAGATAGACAAGGTCTGGGGGACGTTTTTGATTTACAGACCCCAGTTGGAACTCCATCTATGGAAACACACATTCAGATATCTTTTCATGAACCAGACACTTCCCTTTCTGGATGTTCAATGATGCGCCCACGATCATTATGCTCTACGTGATTTTCTGCCACAATGACGGCGAGGCGTCTACAAACGCTGCATCGAGCGCAGAGGAATACAAACAATGAATGTATATCATATTAGAAAACGACCAATGAACTACCCTCTCTACCTCTTTTTTTATGCCCTGCATTAAGTCGTAGTGAATATATGTGGCTGCTACAATGCTTACAAAAATCTTTTCTTTCCCTGTGCTCGGTATATTGCCATCAAAATCCGCTCCTGTTTAAGATTCACACTGAATTATTGATTCACTATAGGTACCATTTTACATCACAATACTTTTCACAACATTGTTTTACCTACACGTTCCGTAACCAGGAAGTGAGGGATTGGTGCCTTGAAAAGTCCATGTCGGGCGGCCATTTTGAAGCCCTTTACGCTCTAGTTGTGCGTTCGCTTCCTGCTTGTCTCCTGCCAATAAAAACACTGATGCACACTCCAGTGTTTACATCGACGGAGCAGCACGGAGGCATACGGAAGCGAGGAAAGATCCTGCGAACTGTAAGTTGAGACTTGGCCAAGTCCTTAAATCAGGTCAGGAGTTTGGAAGGCTCGCCTTCCACCAGCAGCTGCCGTTTCTCTAACTAATACGATATTTACTATCCTGTAGTGACTATAACCAGGCGCCCTCCCCTCCAGTGCGTGCTCATGAAGCCTGAACATTACAACTAATTAAAGTATGTACATTACGATTTCTTACATGTAGTGAATAACTGTGGGCCATCATGTGTATCATACTATGTGTATACAGTCAACGAATTCACATAGTATAATACCATTATGTGTGTTTTTGTGGTAATGTCACGTATAGTCTGTTCTCTGTGTCTAACTACCTTTTCTCTTTTCTAAAAATCGGGTCATGAGTAAAATTTACCTTACCCGCTCAGATATAGAATGAAAAATATATATATTCAGAAAAATATATCACAAACGATATCAACTGAATTCACAGTGAGATATACCCAAAGTATGGTGATGTGTTTATACCCTTCAATGATGAAAAAGCCTTGTATTATTGGTGTTTTTTTCTCCTTTCTTTCCAGATACCAATTTGGTCTTATTTCTTATTGGGGTCAGTGTACCCTAGGGCGCAGCTTTTATTCAAGTCTGTCAATAGAGACAAATAGGCATACAAATCTAGAGATTCCCTCGAGTGCTTAAGGGATTATTTCTTGGTCCTGATGAGTAAAGCAGTGGGGACTGCTTACGAAACATGTCGACCCAGTAGGTAGCCACTAATTTGTGATATCTCCTACTTTCTTCCCCATTTTTAACGCTCCCAGCTAGAGAACAGAATAAAATTGTTTTTTCTACTAGCCAGGGTCCTTTTAATCTTTATAATTCACACGTAATTCTAATCACTCACATCCCTTGCACTACACAAGCCTTATCTTCATAACAACAGTGCTCCCGCGTAGTCGTAGGTAGTAGCACGCCCCGCCCCGTAGAGGGACGGGAAGACCCCCATGATGAAGCATGACACTATGGGACTCAGTGTGTGAGGGGTATTTTAGAAACACATAGTGCTTTCCGTGGCATTTCATGGATCACTTTAAACTCACTTTACTTATCATTACGTAAATCAAAAATTAAAAATTAATTAATTATTTAGAAACACTTTTTTCACTCCATGACAGGGTAGAATCACTTTTGTTTACTAAATAACAAACACAATACCCAGTCAACTTCCCCCTCCCCTCCCCCCATTCTGTCCTATGGGCAGGATAGCCTTTCACCAGTGAAAAACGAAATGGAGTGTTTTTCACGGTCAGGACATATCACACACCTCCGTATATGTCCAGCCTTTTACCTACACTGCAACCTGCCTAGGGGTTGCCCGGCACCTACCACAGGGGTGCCCACTGTGTTCGCAAAAGGGAAAGTAAGGCCTGACAAGTGGTTGCACTTGTCAGGGCAACATGCTAACTTAGGCCTGCAGTGTAGGACCTGCGTGCAGTTTGCTGAGTTCCCTTCTCCGCGCACCCTTGCATTACTAGCCCTGGCACACACAGTGCACATTACTAGGGACTTTACTAGTAAGGCAACATACTAATCAGGGCTAACCAATTACCATTACAGTTTACACAGGGAACCCTTGTACTTTGACACTGATCAGCAGTGGCACAGTTCCCAAAGTATCTAAAAGTAAAGGCGGTAGAGGCAAAAAGTCAGGGGTAATCACGCCAAGATATGCCAGGTCTAACAAAGCCCTTCCTCTAAGACTTTAAAAAAAACACTGAAATGTTATTTACTGCAATTAGAACACAATTGAATATTGCCCCATGTTGCTTTAAATAAGTGCATTCCTCTGTCTATATGTCTCAGTAGATGCTGATATTTGCCTGTAAAACTGGCTTAACTAACCCTCACCACAACCGGTCGCAACCATTTTATACAGTGGTTCCCAAACTGTGCACCATGGCTACCTGGGGAGCCGTCAAACCTAGCTAAGGTAGCTGCACACCAAGTTCTTCAATGCATTTAATGTTGATGGGGTTGCTGGCTTCAGTTAAACTAATTAGATTTAAACGCATGATGTTGATTTGTAAGTGACATGCCTAAAGCTGTAGTGCTTAATTGATTGCATGTCGAGGGAGATGACCTCCATATTTCACTGGGTCCCCACGTTCCAACACTCCCAAAGGAAGCGGAAGATGCCTGAATTATTTTGTTACTCGTTAATATTTTTTTATTTTTTTCCAAATGCATTTTACACCAATGCAAGTTATCAAGAAAATACAGTTTTCCTGTCTATTAAACACACTAAGTGTTAAGTATTGAAATTTGTACTCGAATTATAGGTACTTTCAGTACACCTACATTTCCAGACAGGCCTTCTCTCTCCTTGAGCACAGGTAAGTAAAACACGATATCTGGCATAATACCAACATTTGGAAGCAAGAAAGGGATGTTTAAAAAAAAAAAAAAAAAATCAGAGGACTTTGTTTTACTTGCATTGATTTGGAGGCAATTTTAGGAAGGAGACATAAAAAATAAAGCTGTATGTAGTTTACAAAATTGTGAGGCACCCTGCTGAGACAGGTGTGTTGGCATGTATGACATGGGTGGAAATGGAAGTGCATGCAAATATTGTTCAAACGCAGAAACACTTTGGCAATGGGGCCTACATGCATAGGGGTGCTATCTAGCACTGTACGTGGGATACAAAAGTTTGAGAGGGTACTATTCAAAAGATATGGGCAAAGAAGTAGAACTAGGAATATTTTATTAAAGGCGCCGCCATAGTAATACGAAACAACCTACGTATAGGATTATAATACCTGCATCAGCTTCATCGCAATTATTTTCAGGGATAAAAATGTAAGCACTCCCAAGGCTGGGCTTAAATCTAAAAGAGAAACAGTGGGGAGTCACGGGCTATGGTCAGTGGGTCAAGGGAGCCGTGGGTCAAAATGTTTGGGAACCACTGATTTAATATGATCTACGGCATTATTAATGAAAATGTATCGAATGCTACGTAAATACATAAGGAAAAAAATCAAGCAGACTTGATGAGAAACACAGGTGCTCATTTGTTACTTGTTTTGCATGTATCTGCCCATTTCTCGCTTGCCTTATGTGGCAGAATTGCTGGAGACAACTGTTGCCTCTCTACTACAGCTAAACGAGTTTAAGAACTTTTTTGAGGTTGAGATGCTACTTCTAGGCACCCGTATTAGATTGAGTTGAGAACATGCAATGAAAAAAACAGTAAGCAGCAAGCATACTGAAGACTATACCTCCGATGTAAGTGCCTTCTGACAGTTGGCAAACAACATAAGAACACATCCGCATCTTCTGAGTAGGTACAGACAGTGCTATTCAACTATGTGCCAGATGTACGTGCTATTCAACTATGGGCCAGATTTACGAATTCTTTTTCTTGTAAATCGCATGTTATTCAAGTGTACCAGACCACTTTAGCAGTTCGGTAACCTGGTACAGTTTTATTTTGTGTTTTTTTTGTTTTTATTTTTAACCATCCCAGTCTCCTTTAGGGAAAATGTGATGCAGTTTAAAATTACTAACTTTATTTAAAAGCAATTGCAGACATCATGGTTTGCTGGACTCCAGCAGGCCACCATCCCAGTGATGGCAGTGAATTGTAGTGGGTCGCAATTAGCGATCTCCCTCAGTATGTATGAGAGAGGTCGCATTATGACCCACTGCAATTCACTATTTTGTGACTTGACCTGTAGATAGGTTGGCTCACAAAACTCAATAGAATTCACAAAAAGTGGGCAAGTTGGGACCTTTTTTGCAAATCCATTCTTAGTACATTGCGCCCTATGTTTGTTCTTTGAGTTTTGCTTCCAAATTGCATTAGTTAAGAGATTCAGGCCTGTCAATCAATCATATTTATTGAGCACTCAGCTGCCAAAAGGCCTCCCGTTACTAGCACACAAGAGGACCCAATAGCGAAATTAATCTGTCAACGAGTCCAGTCATCATCTGGGACCTTTCCTTCTCAAGAAGCCGCAAAGCCAAATGTAGCGAATTCTAGGCCTTGGGTGCCAGGACAGTAAAAGATCAACCGCGCCAGCCTTAAGGCGAACACAAGGGTATTTTATGGAACAACTCGGTTTATTGAATCCCGTAAAGGTAATTACACAGCTACCCACCTACAACTAATGGCTGGCAGTGAGGAGGGTATAGGTGAGGTAGTATACAGCTGTTTGCCTACAACCCTAAGGCCGGCACTGATAACAAGCATTGGCATAGCCAATAGGTCTCGCCTTTGGGACCTTATAAGTGTTTAGTCATGCAACACTTAATGTTGTTGCACCAAGGATATTGTGCTGGATAACTAAACACTTATAAGGTCCCAAAGGCGTTCTAGGAACAAACCCCCGCGTTGGGGCCTTCCCCAAGGGCTCTATAATGTCTCCTATATTGTTTAATCTGTATCTGTGCCCTTTAACATTCCTGCTGTAGAAGTTCAATGATCGATCACACTTCTACAGAAATGACAACCAGTTTATTTTTAGGTCACCTGACAATAGAGATGCCTGTAACTCGAAAGTAGCTCTAGCTTGGAATCCACACAATCCGCATTCACACATTTTTATGGAGCTAGTCCGAAATTCTTTCCTGGAAGATCTTAAACACATTGCTGCACACGACCGACCCCAGGTCCTTAGGCGAGTTGGAATATTCTGTGAAATGATTTAGGCTAGCAAACTGGGAGAAACAAACATTGTCTATATTTTAATCCACTCTCCCTTAGAAGGGAGCCAGGCTTCCTTAAACTCTACTCTTCTTCGCGCAATAATTTCGTGTCCGCCCTCTTTTCAAACAGCGTGAATCCGGGTCCTTTTCTTTGGCGTGAGAGCCTTCTGTTTATGGGTGACCTCGTGTGCGCTTTACAAAATGGCAATACAAATGCATCCTGTTAGAAATGGGATTTCTGGTTGGCTAGGGCTTGCGCCAAAGCCAGGCAGAAACCACCACTAGTCAGGGCTGGGGAGTTACACGCCAAAGATAACCCCTGCTCACCCCCTTGGTAGCTTGGCACGAGCAGTCAGGCTTATCCCGGAGGCAATGTGTAAAGCGTTTGCGCGCGCACCCAGCAACAACACCCAAGGCCCACCACAAAGGAAACTCCACACAAGGTTATATATAAAAAATAGCCTTTGTATTATAATAAACACATTAGATGGTAATCGCATAATTTACACTGTGCCAACTGGCACTGGGCAGAATTTTACAAGGGACTATTTACACAAGACTGGGCCACTGTCAGAATTAGCACAAATCACCAATAGTAAATGTAGAACCTATACCAATGGAAACACAAAGTAACTATAGAGCACAACCAGTAACTACTGGCGCAATAATGACCTCAGCATTATCGTAATGGAATCCGGTATAAAACCTATCATGTATACATCACAGGGGCATAAACACGTTATGCAATTTCTCACAAGTCTAACACATTAGACCTAACCTCCTAAGTATAACTACACTAGGGGCGTACATCACATAGGGAAGTACAATCTCCCTAACATCAACCTAAACAGGTAAAACAACCTCCTAGGCAGAAATCCTATCTAGAGGTATAAAACACCGGGTGCGCAAAACATGCTACACACAGTACATTTCCTAACACCATAAGTATTAACACAGGGTGCCCAGAACATACTACACACAGTACATTTCCTAACACCATAAGCATTAACCCAGGGCGCGCAAAACATACTACATACGGTACATTCCCGAACACCATAAGCATCAACACAGGGTGCGCAAAACATACTACACACAGTACATTTCCTAACACCATAAGCATTAAATCCCAATAGTACTTATCACATTAGGGTCCAGGTTGCGACAGAACCTAAACGTAGCAGCTGCCCACTACTTGCTGGGGACAAGAACAGGACCTAAACGCTGCAGCTGGCACCAAGTGCTGCGCAGCTGTATTTGAATTTGAATTTAAAAACATTTATTGAGCGCACTTATACCATGCGGTTTCATGGCGCTTTAAGTGATGCAGTAGCAGTCGGCAGTAGAAGGCTAGACAATGTAGGCTTGCTCAAATAACAGGGTTTTGAGATCTTTCCGAAATTGTATGTAAGAAGGAGAAATACGGAGAGCGGCAGGAAGAGAGTTCCAGAAGAGCGGGGCGAGAACAGCGAATTTCGCTCCGCCAGATTTCTGTTTCTTGAAGCGAGGAGTGGTCAGGAGAGCCTTGTGGGCAGAGCGGAGTTCGCGACCTGGAAGGTACGGTTTTATGGCAGAGCATATAAACTCGGGGGCTGTACCCGATCTGGCCTGAAAGGTGAGGCAACCGAGTTTAAAAAGAGCACGTTCCCTCACCGGGAGCCAATGCAAAGCTTTAAGCAGGGGAGTGGCACGATGGTATTTGGGTAAGCCATAAATCAAACGAGCCGCTTGATTCTGAATGAGCTGCAAGCGATAGGTCGCGTAGGCAGGAGCTCCATTGTAGATGATATTACCATAGTCAACTCGCGACAATACCATGGCCAGCACAATAATTTTTAAGGCAGAAAGGGGAAAAAAACGGGATACTTTCCTAATTAGCCTTAGTGGAAAAAAAACAAGCAAACCACTGAACCAACTTGTGAGTGGATGGAGAGTTGAGAGTTTTGACCTTAGGGACGGGAAGAGGGGGAACACCAAGTGACAGGGGCCAGTGGGAGGAGGTCCATGGACTGCAACCACCTCCGGTCAGGACTAACTCAGTCTTGTCCGGATTGAGTTTGAGGTGGTTGCAGTTCATCCAGTCCTGAATGAATGTCATAACTGCCTGAACATTGGAGGCAGATGAAGGGGAATTAGAAAGATTAAAGATTAACTGGAGATCATCGGCGTAATTAAACACCGTGACCTCCATCTGCTGTAACGAAAAAATGAGGGGGTGGATGTATAAATTAAATAAGAGGGGGGAAAGTGATGAGCCTTGAGGAACCCCGCATTCCACCTTACGAGAGTCCGCGGTGAAGTTGGCCAGATGGACAGCTTGGGCCCTCCCTGTGAGGAAGGACTCAATCCACGAGAAGGCTAGGCCTTCTATGCCCGCCGCCCTGACACGATTGAGGAGAATGGAGTGGTCCATCGTATCAAAGGCGGCGGACAGGTCTAATAAGATCAAGGCTTGCGGAAGGTTGGTGTCCATGCCTTCACGTAGCGCATCCATTACCGAGATCACCACTTTCTCGGTGGAGTGCAATGGGCGAAAACCGGCTTGACGAGAAGAAAGACAGTGATTAATTTCTACATGAGTACTTAGGGTAGTTGTGACATGAGTTTCCAGAATTTTTGCTAGATAAGGCAGTAGGGATATGGGACGATAATTGGAGGGGGAGGAAGGATCAGCGTCAGGTTTTTTAATAATAGGTATTACAACCGCTGATTTGTGTAAGCCAGGGACATTTCCTTTCCTTAACGAGTCATTAAGGAGGGTCAAAGGGGGAGTGGGGGAGGTTAGATAAATTTCCCTAAGGATATGGGCTGGGGCGAAATCTAAGGGAGAACCAGATTTGACTCGGTGAAGTAATGGGAAGAATGTGTCCTCAGTTAGTAGTGGAATGAGATTGAGTTTAGGGACAGTGGGCGGGGGGGAGGGATTGACAAATGTGAGGGAGGGTGGGGGAATGTTAAGTTTAATTTTGGCTACTTTGTCAATAAAAAACTCATTGAGCGAGTTACAGAGGGACTGAGAGGGGGGAATGGTAGCTGTGGAAGTCAAATATGAGGAAGTCAATGGCCCAACGTTGGAGCCATCTGGCTCAGAAAACCATCATGTCCCCATGGAGCGCACGGGCTCCTGCAATCAATATGCGCCAATAGCAGAAGAAGGACTGGCCCTGAGCACGGGGGCGCGCACTGGCGGTTTAAATAACTGAAATGTGCCCCCCAAAACGTGGAGTGCCCTGGCCATCGGTGCAGCTGCCCATTGTCAAGTGGGGCAGCTGGGAAACTCTCCACTCTACAGGCCCTGGGCACGCCTTGGGCCCACTGGACCCCCACGGGCCCTAATACAAATATGGCCCACGTTGGAGCCATCTATGGCTCAGTAAACACAGTCTGCCACTTTCAGGGAGCAGACTGGCGTTTGTGCCATGATCGGCACGAACTCTGGAGGACCCCACTCACCGGATCTCTGTCGGGGAGTCTCTCTCGTTGGGGAGACTCCGTCCGGTGTCCTGCTGCAGTCCCCGGGGCCCGCAAGGATCCGGTCTTCTATTTCCCGTGCTGCTGGACCGGCGGCAGTTCTCTCGCGGCGCATCCCTTTCACTCTTGGGAGCCCCGCGCTGCATCGGCGCCCTTTGCCGCCTTCTCTCTTCACCCGGGCCCCACCCTGGGACCCAGGGCTCCTCTCTCCTGCTCTGGGAGGCGGGGTGGGCTCCCGTCCTCCCTCGTCGTGTCACAAGCTTCGGGGCTCCCGCGCACAGCTTCCGGTCCTGCCGCGGCCTTGCCCCCGTCACATGCGGACTTGCCTGACTTCCGGGGAGGCCGCGACGGGACCTAGAGCGGCGATCTCGGTGGCAGCAAAGTCGCGGGGTGAGCACCCACGCACCACAAGGCAAGCAAAGTCGCAGGGTGGGCACCCGCGGACCACCAGGCATAAAAATAAGCAGGGTGGGCTCCCGCATTCAAATTAATAGAATAAAGATGCGGCATTAGCGTGGGGTGGGCACCCGCGAGAGACACCATGATGCGGGGGAATCCCTACGTCGGGATTCCCTCAGAAGATCGCAGTCCAGCGCTGCCAAGACAAGGCACAGGCTCCCTCTCACATCCAAGGGGGCCAATTTAAGGTTAAAGCGCTCCCAGGCGCTAGACGGATGCAAAGGTCCTGGGGCAAAGAAAATCAATCCAAAAAGGTCCCAGGAGTCCCTCAAGCATCCAGGGGCTGGGCAGGTCCCAGGGAGGCAAGCCTTCCCCTGGGCCCCAGCAGCAGCACGCCCCTGGTAGATTCAAGTCAGAACGAGAACACTCTCATGGGGTCACAGCTCCTCTTTTATACACAGGATCCTTTGTCTCCAAAGGTACAGGGAAGGGGCGAACCAGATGCAACTGGTTCCTGAGCACTTTGTTTTGCTCAGCCCCTCTCCCTATTCACAGAACAGGCCAGGGTCATCAGTCGCACCACAGGGGGCAGAGCCAGCATTGTGTGGGGAAAGCCCAGCCCTATTCAGGTCCCAGGTGTACTCCTCCCACTCATCAACATGCAGCTCTCTCCACCCACCACTGGGGCAGACCCATCCTGACTCCTGGGGCCAGGCACACCAGCCGATCACACGCCAGGCAGTCACTGCACATTTATGCCAGTGTCTAGAAGTGGCACTTCTACACTAGCTACTGTAACGCCGCACACATCATCGCGCAGCATTCACTCTCACGAGTTCGCACATGCCAAACTCGACCCTGCACTCCCCACGCATCAGGAACTACCATGGGCACACAGATCCCCCATGCATTCCTATGGGAGGGCAGGTCAGTCTCACTAAACCATACACCGAGCGCACGCGCTTTCCACTGGGACAGTGTGAAAGCTCCTAGAGGCCAAAAACCACTAGTACAACATAGGAAAAAGGCTAGGATAAATGCAAACAGTTCTAGGGGTGAACTTGCCAGAAGGGCCAAGTCCAACACATCCAAAGAAAAATCGTGGCCTGCGCTTGCCCCAAGGAAACGTAAAGAGTTTTGACGCCACCTTAATCTCTATGTGATAGTGCTTTCAAGTTTCAAAAGTGCACAAAACAATAACCCAGACAGACCAGGTTATTGCTCAGCGCTTTGGGAACTGTAGCCTTGGTTAGCCTATTATAGAAACCTGACAAGTGCCAGAATGCAATGCAGGGTGTTTTAACTTATAATCACTCCTTCACTCACTCCTGACCCTTCCACTCACATACCACACTACACATAGTATTGTTTCACCAAGCTCCCGCGTAGTCTCAGGTTGTAGCAAGCCCCGTCCCGCAGCGGGACGGTAAGACACCTATGATGAAACCTGACACCAAAGGCCCTTTTGGTGTGTGAGGGGTATTTTAACAAAGCTGCGTGCTTCCCACCACTGTAGGAAACGCACTTGATCTGGGAGAACATTTTTTTTACATTTCTGGGGTGGTTCCTTTTTTCATACGCACTGCGCTTAATGCCAGAGCCAATTGTCTGCTGCGATTATAACCCCACTCCTTGGAAGGGAGAACACATCTTCACTCCTGTCCTAAGCTTGTCTGAAGCGTTTTGCAGTGTGCAAACACATTAAATGGTAAACTTAAATGAAATGCAGTGGCATAGCCCAATCCGGAGGTGATGGTCGCATGCACAATAGTGTTCGTATGTCTAAGTGGACAAATTCCAATATTTTCTTCAGCACCTGTAGCAAAGCATAGTCCCGCTACTGAAGAGGGCTGAAGGCCAAAGGATAGAGTGTTGTCAAATGTAACCCCCTTGATTTCTCCCCACTACCATAGGCGGAGGGGAGCGCCCAAGTTCCTCCGGCGACTAGTCGTTGGACCATCAAGTGGCCGATTGTCCTAAAAAGAGAATTGTTTCTGGGTGCATTACACATTAAATAGTTCCTATTCATCCAGTCTACCACCTCTAGCAAGTATTTCTTGAACAAGGCCAGCTCAACCGGGTCCTGCTTCTCAAAAGAGAAAATAAGTTGGGTGTCATTGGCGCACGAATCACCTGTTTGAAACGGACGTTTTTGTAGGATTACCCCAAATGTTTTGCCTTCTGCCTCTTCTGTTTTTGACTTTGTTGTTGCTAGGTTTAGGGCTCAGCACTTTACCACTGCTGACCAGTGCTAAAGTGGTGGTGATCTTATCTAAAGTTTGATGACAATTGGTTTATCCATGATTGGTATTTTTGTTTCACTTATAGTCCCTAGTAAAGTGATATACCGTATACCCAGGGCCTGTAAACCAAATGCTACGAATTGGCCTGCAACACTGATTGTGCCACCTACAGAAGTAGCCTTTTAAACCTGACTCAGGCCTGCCACTGGAAGGTCTGTGGGTGCAGTGTATTGCCACCTCAACTTTACATTTCTAATTACTTTCCAAGCCTTAAACTCCCCTTTATTACATGCCCTCCTGTTCCCAGCACGCATAAAAATTATGCACGACGGCCACACGCGCTTTTTCTCGGACCTGAAGGACGCATACAATTGGGCACAACAGCATCTGCAAGGAATCTAAGCCAGTGGCACGCAACAAGGGCTTCGGGAACCTAGAAGTCAGCGATGTCCAAGGAAGAAAATCACTCTAAAACAGTGTAGTTTGCGACCTGAGACCAGTACTTGAAGCTCCCCGGATCTGGACCAAATAGCAGAACGCAGAAAGGCATTACAGGCGGCAGCACAGATCGGCCCGACAGCAGAGAGCTCCGATGAAGAAAAGGGCCCCCACCCTTTTCACACCAGAGGAGGAAGTCCACGACTCAAACACCTCCCGAGATGGTTCGATCACTCCACCAATAGTGACCACACTGACTGTGGACACGCTCGTATAACTAAGGGCACTGAGACACATCCAGACTCCTCAGAGCATCCAGCATCGTCCAAGAGTCTAGATGCCAAACATTAGCAAGACTATATGTAATGTGGGGATTACGTAGGGGAACAATAAGAGAACACCATTCTGCTTAACCGATACAACACACGGTGGGCGGAGGGACCCGACCGGCATCACCTTCTATACTCTCATCCTGCGAAGGGCCACGCAAACCACCGCTAGTGAAAGAGAGACAACGACCCCTCAGTTACCGTACTAAAGCATGTACACACTTTTTAGTTTGGATGTATCGCCCCGAGCGATAGGTCCTAATCGTTCTCCCTATTTTATGGTTATACCCCCTCACCTAACAGATCCACCCAGATATTCTGAAGAATAGTGTGCAGAAGGGCATGTCCACCGAACACGAACAGTTGGCGAACATGCAGGGGATCACCAGGCAGGGACTTGTACTTAGTAGAAAGAACACCAAACCCACTGACAACTTCGAATGCCTACCAAGATCCCTAACACGATATTACGATCATAACCATCAATGTTAGGTATGCGCACAGCACGCAAAAGATACACCATCTACTTTTATATCAAGAGGCAACAAGCGCAAATAGCCAAGCTGCAGGAAACACATTTAATAGCGTTTGAGGCAGACCAGTTGTGCAGGAAATGGTGGGTAGCTATCTATGCCACGACTTACTCTGCCTTTCCCCGGGGCACCCTGATCTGGCTCCGACCAAGGACCCCTTTCCTAGAAATTAAACACACGATAGACAAAGACGGCCGATATACCCTCCTGGAAGGGCTCTTAGAAGGCCAGCCGATACTCCTGGGGAGTATAGCTGCTCCCAATGTCGACCAGGACAAATTCTGGGAACACCTCAACGGGGTACTAGCCCAATACACCAACTCTGTGGCTCCTAGGGGGCGACTACAATTGCACACAAGACCGTCACCTCGATAGGTCCCCCACTTCCGCCCTACTCCCCAGCACATAAGCAAGCGGAACGGTTTCAAACTTGGGTGACACAATGGACGCTGGCGGATGTGTGGCGTACCCGAAACCCAGATGCTTAGACTATACTCCTTTCACTCGATTCCCCATCACTTACGGGTGAGACTCGATAGGTTCCTCTGTTCTACCTCACTCCTTCCTAAAACCCAGTATTCGGACTATTTGGGCCGGGTCCTATCGGATCATGACACCCACGTAATAACCCTCAGAGGCCCCCCCCTTCCCCCAGTGCCAAAATGGAAACTACCGCGAGAGTGCCTAACAGACCTAGTGTTTCGCCACCACCAGGAGAATAGCATTTGCGACTATTTCACAACAAACGCCCATACAGCAGCATCAAGATCGCTGGAATGGGATGCTTTTAAAGTAGGCGTGAGGGGGCAGATCGCAGGGGTCCAGAAAACGCTACAAACGGCGCTCCTACGAGCGGAGACTACATTGGCGACACGAAGGACGCAGACGCGAACACGGCCACCACAGCACAAGTTGCGATGGCCAAGACAGCCTACGCAGAGACACTGCGGGATCTGCGCAAGTACAACTTCAGGGTACATGCGGCCAGAGCTCATAGGGAAGGCAATAGAGCAGGGACACTACTGGTATGGTTGGCCCACCAAGATACAGAATTAAAAAACCATCACAGAATAAATAGACCAGACAGGGACTCACCAACACTTGCAGGTAGAAATTTTACACATCTTTCATGACTTCTACTCCGAGATCTATTGATGCCTTGCACCAGGCTGTCCGCAGCTGATAGAACAATTCCTAAGCCCTTTAGCTATACCACATATCCCACCAGAAGACAGGGGCGCCCTAGACGAAAAGATTGTGTCTGTAAATGTTTCCCACGCAATCTGCGCAACAAAGCCCCGGGCATTGACGGGTTCCCATTGGAGTACTATGGCACATTCTCCAGTCAACTGGTGCCCTGGATAGTGGATATGTATGAGGACGCACTGGAATGTGGTGAGATGCCAAGCTCACTTAGAATCAGTCCTGGTGATGTTCCCAAAACCGGATCGCGGCTCCCGGCCTCATAGAGGCCGATAAAGCTACTAAATGCAGACTTTAAAAATTATGGGGAAAATTCTAGCGGACCAGTACTCCCAAATCCTCATACCAGGGCGCAATACGTCCCAGAACTTGCGCAGGTTATTCCACTCGCAGGACAGAGCAGGTCCCCAGTTCCCTAGTGGTGTGCCTAATTCTCGATCTAGAGAAAGCCTTCAACACCCTCCTTTGGCCCTATTGTTTGCCGTTCTCCGACGTGATCTGGGCCCGACTCTACTTGGGTACACAAGACTCCTATACATAAACCTCATGTCAAGGGTACGATTGGGCAAGTATATCTCCGCCCTGCTCCTGGTAGCGAGGGGTACTCTACAGGGTTGTCCCCTCTCCCCGTTACGGTTTTCTTTGGTAATCGAACCCTTGGCGATACGGTTGCGCCAGGAAGGAGAGGCCTGGGGTATCCAGATAGCGAGCACGGTCCATAGCGTATCATTATACGCGGACGGCCTGCTACTGTATGTGCGCGACATTACCTCCGACTTAACCCCAATATGGGCAGTGCTACGGGAATTCGCAGAAGTCTCAGGCCTCAGGATAAACTGGGACAAATTCACGATCTACCCGCTTAGTCCACACCTAGCCCCCCTCGACATTACAATAGGGAGCCAGAGAATCGCGTGGAGGAGTGAGGCACCCAGGTACCTCTGAGTACGTCTGTACCATTCCCCAAGCGACATTTATGAAGGGAGCCACCATAAGGTGCTGGCAGGAATTAGGAAGGCATTGAGCTTCTGGAAGACTCTGCCCTTGGCCCCCATCGGGCGTGTGGCTTTAGCCAAAATGATCATCGTCCCAAGGCTACTATACCACTGCGCCAACCTTCCAGTCATTCCTCCTCGCCCCTTGATCCGAGAACTAGACACCCTCCTCACCTCTTATTTGGGGAGCGGGCCGGCAAAGAGTAGCCCTATCTAAGCTACTCCTGCCAACAGATCAGAGGGGACTTGGGGCTTCAGCCTTTGAGGCATACTTCTTAGCGGCACAACTATAATGGCTCTCGCATTGGACCGCTGAACGCCACATGGGTGAGACAACTTCTGACACAGAGCATATATCCCTGTCGGCAATCAGGCATATGCTCTTGCCCGGCACTAAGCCCCAGCGCAAGTGACGATAGCTCGCACCTGTATGTTGTGCATACATCGCATGTCCAGGGGAGGCCCCCGTACTCCCCATTGCTTCTGTTGGTAGGGTTGCCCAACAGGGAAAAATATTACACAGTCCAAACGTGCTTTCGCCGACTGTGCCAACTTTTCCATCTTGGGTGACCTAAACCTACATTTTGACACTCTCTCTGGCCTGACAGTGCGCTCCATCTCTGCTGACCTGGAGGCCTTTCAACTTCCCCAGGTGGTGTCTCAGCCTACTCATTTGGGGGGGCATATTTTGGATCCCCTGTTTTCTAATCTGGTGGGGATTCAAATTAAGTCTGTCTCTCCGGTGGAATGGACGGACCACTTCTTGGTGTCTGTCCTTTGCCCGGTCTCGGCCACTCCTTTCATCTCTTCGGCCAGAAGGGTTCTGAAGAGGGCATGGAAAAAGCTTCGGTTAGAGGACTTACATCGTCTTCTATTAGAGGAGCCGCTGGGCCCTTTGACGGATGTGGAAAAGGGGTATGACCTCTTCTGTTCTTGGATAACTAGGGCCTTGGACTCTCTGGTACCCATTGTGTCAACTAAAATCAATTCCAGAGAGTCGAGTCCCTGGTACGATGACACACTCCGGGCCCTAAAGGGAGCCTGTAGACGAGCAGAGAGGGCTTGGAGGAAAACCTATGGGGCTGAGCTAAAAGCTGCATATGCCAAGTCCGTTAAGCTCTACCATCGAGCTATCTGCCGAGCCCGTGCGGCTTTTTATGCCATCGAATTCCGGAACAGTCCGAATCCGTCCAAAGCTATCTTTAAGGCCGTAAAAGATCTTACAGCAAAGCGGACTACCTCTACGACCGTAAGCTCCCTTTCCCATTGTGAATCCCTTGCATCTTACTTCTTGGGGAAGGTCCAAGCTATATATAGGACATTCCCTAGCATAGGGTCCACTGAGGAAAGTATAATTGGGGTTCATCACCAGACTACCTTGCTTGTTTTTCCCCCCCTTACCTCGGATGGTTTTGATTAAACTTGCGTTGCAAGTCAAATCTGGGTCCCCATCTGATCCAGTAAGGCCCACTCTCTTCCGAGATCAAGCTTTTATGGGGCGTACAGCCGTATGCTCCTTGGTCAACCTTTCCTTGGAAACAGGAACTGTTCCATCTAAGTGGAAACAAGCTGTGGTGTCCCCGATTATTAAAAAGCCCACCCTGGACCCTTCTAAGCCTGAAAGCTATCGCCCCATTTCGTTGTTGCCCTGGCCAGCCAAGATTACGGAGGCCCATGTGAACTTGGCCCTGTCTGAACATCTGACTCGGACCAATGCCCTCGACCCCTCACAAAACGGATTCCATATTGGGCACAGTACGGAAACTGCGCTACTTGTGATGGTGGAACATCTCCGGGCAATGTTGGATGCTGGTCAAACGGCGGCGCTTATTTTGTTAGATCTTAGCGCCGCCTTTGATACGGTAGATCACAGCATCCTCCTGCGTCTGCTCGAGGAGACTGGTATTGGCGGTCGGGTGTTGCAATGGTTCCGCTCCTTTTTAGATGACCGTTCCTTCTGTGTTGCCATCCCTCCCTTCAAGTCCAACTACCAACCACTGGCCATGGGGGTTCCGCAAGGGTCCTCGCTGAGTCCCACGTTGTTCAATCTTTACGTGAGACCGCTGGCAGATGTCGCTAGGCAGTGGGGCCTTACTTTAGTCTCATATGCTGACGACACTCAGCTGGCGGTTACTCTCAGCGGGGATGCGGAGATTGAGGCCCCCAGGTTTCAGTCCGGACTGAAGGCGGTGGCTAGCTGGCTGACAGGCAACTGCCTTCAGCTTAACGCCAGTAAAACAGAGGTGATGGTCGTCGGGAAGGGTGTGGAGCTGTGGGGCGACCACTGGTGGCCTCCAGAGTTGGGACCTACTCCGATCCCGGTATCGGAAGTGAAAAATCTGGGGGTATGGCTGGATGCGGGCCTATCCTTTGTTGGCCACACTAAAAAAACCGCGGCCTGTTGTTTCGGTCTTCTGAGGGGTTTGAGACCTGTTCTCAAGTTCTTTGATGCCCCGACCAGGCAACTGGTAATCCAGGCTACCATCATCTCTCGCCTGGATTATGCCAGTTCTCTCCTGGCTGGGGCTAATCAGTCTGAACTAACCCGTCTACAACGGGTTCAGAATGCTGCGGCTAGGGCGATCGTGGGCTTGCCCAGATTCTGCTCGGTGACAGGTGTCCTTCGCTCCCTACACTGGCTTCCGGTCAGGAAGCGTATCCTCTTCAAGGTACTGTGTCTTGCTTTTAAAATCCTGCGAGGCACAGGTCCGGAGATCTTGTCGAGTTGTCTGTCGTTCTATGTTCCTGCCCGCAGCCTTCGTTCTCAGGGTCTGGCCCTTGCGGTGGTTCCCAGATTTAGGCTTAGCCGCATGGGAGGCCGCTCGTTCAGGGTTATGGCTGCGTCAGCATGGGACTCCTTGCCTGTTGAGATCCGCATGTTGGAGGACCTTTTGACCTTTCGGAGGGCTATAAAAACCTTCTTGTTTTAGCCCTCTTTTAGTATCTGTTTTTAGCTTGTGGTTATGTTACGTGCTTCCTTGTCTCTGCGCTAGGACGCTCCTTGGCTGGAGTATCTGTGCGCACAATAAATAACCGTAACATAACATAACAAACAAGTGTGGATCGACAGCTCACTGACTGAGTTGGAGTCCCTCTTTGAGGACGGGCGATTGCGATCCTACGATCAGCTAATTGAGGAATATGTTCTCCCCCCCGGGGCAGTTCCTACTACCTAGAATAATTATAGCTAGCAGCTACCTGTTTTGGGATCCAGACGAAGGAGAGCCATTGACACATCCAGTAATACATACCATACTACAAATGCGGGCGGGCAGACACCTCATCACCTGGCTGTATAAAGCCATTTGGGAATTACTACTCAAATCACTAACCTCGCTGCGACAGACGGAGGAGGACTTGGATCGACCGCTCCATGACAAGGAGTGGGCGCAGGCTATGGAATACCCCAAAAAGGTCTCTAGAAACGCGCGCTTTAAAACCCTACAATTTAACATCTTACACAGGACGTACCTAACGCTAGGGTACCTACAGCGCTTCTATCCAGATGCACAGTTCCTTTGTCCTCTATGTCTGGCTCCTGCAGCGACTTCAAACATGTTCTGGGGGTGCCCTACACTACAACAGTACTGGAATTACATCATGAGGCACTCCGCACTACCACGTACACTCCAGGGTCCAAAACATGGGAGGCGTGCGCAGTAGTTCAGAAGACGGAAAACTGATAAAGTACAGGTTCGATTCACATCCCTTTCACTACTCCTTGCAAAAAGAGGACTAGCAATGCACTGGCAAGGCCCAGAGGGACCCCAGTGGAGGCCTGGGTGGGAGCAGTTAAGAAGTGGGACGCAGCAGAGGAGGAAGCGATACGAAATGAGGAAGTGAATGGAATACGCAAACACCACATATCCATGGAATGGGCACAACTATTATACCAGTTTAGCCAGCAAACCACACTAGCAGAACCAGCCGAGGCACCCCATACCCAGACAGCACCCGCCATACCAATAGGACCCGATGACGGACACGAGTCGGAGCGCACACAAACCGGAGACGCCCTATAGCAGTGTTCGTCCCGGAGCACAACCTCCGGTTAACACAAGAGGTAATCCCGTCCCCCTCCAATCGTCAGCCGCCAAGTCACCACGTACACCTGCTCCCCCAACCCGCTGCCAAAGTGCTATAAAGCGGTTTGCTTCACTGTCATACACTACTAAACCTGCTCCTCCCACCCCGCTGCCCCAAATCAATACCCCAGTTCAACACCCATGGGTAGACGTAGCTCCTCAGCCAGGATACAGACAATCTGCAGGACACATACGATCAACGTAGATGGCCTCAATATATATGCAATACCGGGACTGTAATGACGTTTACTGGCAGATAAGTAAGAAGATAAACACCAATGTAAAATCAATTGCCTAAAGCATCTGTTTATCTATGCATGTCATTGAAGTACAGGAAATGTTTATGCTCCACTGTATCTAAATTGTTACAACCTAATAAAAAGATTTAACAAACTCCCCTTTATGACATATCAGTCGTCCCAAAGTTATACCCTAGGTACCCCTAAGGGCAGGGTACGATCAGTGGAAGGTAGGACATGTACATTTTTGTTTTACATGTCCTGGTAGTGACAACCACCCAAGTTCGTTTTCACTCCTGTGAGGCGTGCTCCTCTTCTAGGTTAGCATTGGGGATTCCTTAAATACCCTGTTTAAAGTGCAATTCCTGATTGCAAACGAGTAGCTGCTTTGTTTTGTATCATTGGATTGGTAATGACCAATCCTCTTTTAGTAGTAAAGTTAGAGCTGGTATTACTAATCTAGAAATGCCACTTTTAGAAAGTGGACATTTCTCTGCTGTTAGTGCAGACGTGTAAGGCACACAAGAGAGCTATGTGCATTACCTCTAGACAGCCAGAAGAACAGGACACTCAACTGCATCCACATCTATCGGTCTTCCTGGGCAAGATGAAGGGGAGGAGCTGACATGTACACCTTAACAAGTAGTGGATTTGGCCTCCAACAAAACACTGATTTCCCACCGCTCCCCCCCCCCCCCCCCCCCCCCATAAACAGAATTTACCCCGCAAAGGCTTTGAGTTGTAGTCCCCTCCACTTCAAGGACACAATTGGGTATAGGTATTGGGTCTATGACCCTTCTCACTAGTTCAGGAGTAAGGAAACTGTGCCAAGAAGATGAGATGTGCTACTGGAGGGACTACCACTTTGCTAACTGCTTTGCTGTGTTGGCCTGCTGGTTGCTGGGCTACAGACGAGACTGCCACTTTGCTATCTGCTCTAATGTGTTTGCCTGCCAACTCTGACCTGGGCGGTGAGCAGAACTGGACCTGTTCTCTGCAACCTTATTCAACCTAAGTAACTCTAAGGGCTTGTTGGCTTGCCCACTGTTCAAGAAATCTCAGGGCCATCAAAGATTTCATTTGTACAAAGGACTGCTGCTAGGCTCTGCTAATCCGGAGTCTGACTCTGCCTGACTTGCCCTAAACCATTCCTGGGCCTTTGCAGAGTGTCAGCAGCTGCTTTTGGACATCCGCATGCATCCACACGGTGTACTGATCAAGAACCACTATGTCTGACTGCTTGAGCGCAAACCATCGTGTTTGTTGAGTTCACCGAAGCTGCAGCGCCTGAAGGCAGTCCAGCATGACCTGGCACACTCTGCCTGCATCAAGAAAAGACTGGTGTCTGCCCTCTTGACTCTAATCACTGCATCGTGTCCAGCAAGGGATGACTCCTGCAACGTGGGTCCTGGGGCCAACTCCACCACTGCAATCCACCAAGAAAGGTGCTGTGCTCTTCAGGCATTACGGGCTCTTGTGGTCGGCCCGATTGGAGCGAGTAGATCAATCTCCCGCAAACTTGACATTGCATATTAACTGTAATAACTTTGGAGGCATTACTTTGTACGGACTCGGGGAGAAGGTCTGTTCCCGATCCACTGCGTGGATCGCTGTCCTTTCCCCAGCGTAATCGTAAAGAACCTACTGAATACGCGAGGGCTCTTTTAGAATAGTACATACTTCAAGTATTTGTAACTTGAGATGCTTTAATTGGATTTTCATCTTTTTTTGAAGAGTAAGAGATACTATTTTCATACCTCATTGCGGAGGCTTTTTTTTTTTTTGGTGTTTTCACTTTGTTGCTGTATCCACATATGCTCCGTTGCTTTACACGTTGCCTCTTATGTTAAGCCTGACTACTCCGTGCTAAACTACCCGAGGGTGAGCACAGGCTGATTTAAGTGTGTGACTGACTTACCCTCACTAGAATTGCTGTTACTACTTGGACAGGGTACATACCTCTGCCAACTAGAGACCCGATTTCTAATAACCATGATGCCGAATTGTTCAATAATGTGAGCCAGCTGCGGCATGTACACATTAAACTGTGCATCTCAAAGAGGAGCCCTGGGGGATGCCGTATTCCATCTCTTTAGGTACTGAGAATAAAGGCTACAAAAATCCAATTGTTCCTTGTCTGCTAAAAACAAAGATTAAATCCAACTCAGAACTGTACCACAAATCCCCCCCCCCCCCCCCCCCCCCCCAAGGTTCACCGTGCACTTACTAAAAAATATTTGACTCCCATTTTTACCTTACAGTTCAAACAAGGCTATTCTTTTGAGTAGTGTATGACAGTGAAGCAAACCGCTTTGTAGCACTTTGCAGTTGCTAGGCCCCTGAGGAAAGATCAAAAAGAAATGTACATTGGGACTGGGACTGGTGGGAAAGCAATAGAGTGGGACGTCTATGGTAGAGAGCGAAGGAGGAGGTACCTAGATAGAGCATGGAGACCTCTGTGATAAAAATAATTGTGTGTGCGCGCTACTGTTTCGGAAGTTCACATTTGCGAATGTCGTGGGCTTATATCTAGGCTGATGAACAGCGGTCTTGGGAAATAATTTTTAAACTTTGTGCTGAGTGAACATAGTAGATTTTTTACATAAGTTAATTTACTTTTGCTAAGGGCAGTATAAAAATGGTACATGAGTGTTTCTGAGCCATTAAATGTTGGATTAATTTTGTATAGTATCTGCTGGATTGGTATTTTTATTTTTGAGAAATCCTGTTTTTCAAAAGAATTGGGATAGATTTAATGATAATACTAAAATGTTAATCTCGTAGCAAATAGCTACTGATGAGAGTGCTGCATAAATTTTTTCCATGCTACATAATTCAGCGAACAGTGCACATCATTTGGTCTTGTATTGCCACAGATGTCCTCTCTCCCTTGTTTTATCCTGCCCCACAGATTTAACCTTTCCCCGATTCTGCCCTACATCAGCTATCCTTTCCTAATAGGGCAGTCCTGATGGCTTCCTTTCTTCAACCTAAACCTCCCCTTCTCCTCTTAACTTATTATTACCTCTGTTATTTCTCTTTTTCACCAGTGTAATGCTTTCTAATCTCCTTTTTTCAGTAAAATCTCAACGATTAGTTAAATTACTACCTAAAGGCATATTACATGTATCCTTGAATAATTCTGGTATAGGACAGTACCATGATAATGCTACTTTGATGTCAAGTTATCATATGTCAAGAATAGTTTTCTGTTTTTGCAAAGAAAATCAGATCTGTCCTTAGTGTTTCTGACCCCTGTAGCTGTCATCAGAGGTCCTTTAAGTCACACAAAAATAATATACAGAAAAAGGCTTTAGATAAACCTGCTTGAGCCATTGGCTGGTGTGGGTCAATCTCCATTCACCATTGACTGGATTCCTGTCTTCCTCACTCTGTACCAGCCCGTGGTATTTCATGATTCTGTACATTTTGACATTAACATTTTAAATTGGTGACTGGGCTCAAAGTCGTTCCTAGTGGCTTTTATGTTACCAGTGAATTTTATGCCTCCATCACCCATTTGAAAACTAATAGCACCCAGGTATTCCCTTGCTGATTCTGTCTGACTCCAATAATATTCTCGTATATGGCACATTGCACCGAACTACACTGCCAGTTAGCCATCAGTGAATGCTCTCACCCACATACCTGAAGGCAACTGGAGCCGTGCTGTGGTTAACGTCTAAAGCGGAACCATCTGCTACTTTTATACTTTCCTCCGCCCCCTCCACTTAACTACGGCTGCTGCAACCTGCTGTTGTAGGTGTTCAGGCTTGATAAACAGGGAAGTAAGTGCTTATGAGGCTACTAACCGGCTTTGTCCAGAGAGGCCTACTTTCTTCCTCGTCTCATGTGGTCGCCCACTGGCGCAGATGGCTGATTCTCCAAGCCAGATTTGTAGATATGCAAAATAATGTTGCTTTTGCGGGCCCAGCACAGAGGCAGTACCACCCCATACGCTCATCTAGCGCACTGCTGGAGGGCAGGACCAGCCTTCAAGCAGCTGAAATGAGTTTTTAGATAGGGGTGGTGATGTTGGGAGTTAGCTGTCACAGCGGGCTGGCACCCTGTGTCACAATGCCCAGAGGCTCTCTTCTGAACCAATCTGTTTCCAAGCACAGGTACTCCTAGTGCCCAACTGTGGCTGCCAGGCACGCTGTTGAGTAAAAACGATTGCTATGGCAGAAATTGTCTGAACCCAGAGCATTCAAGCTTCCGCTACTGGGCTCCACAGCAGCCATAGTTTCGACACCTGGTCACAGTTGTGGTAATGCTAATTGGGAATGCAATTTTTTTTTTTATATTGGTATCCCCTCTGTTGTGCACGGAGTAGCACTGTTCCAAGGTGGCAGTTGTGTTCGATTTGTCTTTGGGAAATGCGAGTGCAAGCACTGGCGTGTGGAAGTGATGTCTGCTGCAGTGTGCACCTGGTGTGTACCTCACCTGTTCTCACACTCGTGGATTATATTGACGATCTGGAGCATAGTTATTGACAGGACTGGTAATTTCAGAAGGAAAGCAGCACAATCCTTTCTACTATGCTGTTGGTATTTGCATATTACATATTGCGCCATTGATCTGGTTTCATAGTTCTTTCCATTCCAAGATTTCCAGCAGACTGGTGTCTGGAAACCTTTTACTATTGAAGGTTTTGTGGTCGGTGTGTAACACTGCATGGTGTGACTTACTTCGTTTGAGGCTGTTGGTTGGAGAATACAACACCTTTATTGCTTTAGTGTACTTAAGCTGTAAGACTGAAAGTTCATCCAAGTGTTGCCACCCAGTTATGTAATAACCAGCCCTCTAAAGCAGTGCTTTTGAATTAAATACTCTGGACATTTTAGGCAGGAAAAAGTTGAAAATGTATTTCCAAAGCTGGCCTTGTTTATAGCCGAAGTGCCTCTTTACTGATTGGTGAGTGTGTGTGTGTGTGTGTGTGTGTGTAATTGGCATAGGTAAGTGGGAGAGTGCAAGAATGAGGCAGTAGTTTCTGAATGAATGAATGGTCAGTGATTAGTTACATAGACAATCGGATGGATGGTGAGTTATTTAGGTGCATGGATGAATGGATAAGTGAACATAATGTAGAGGCAGTCTGGACCGGTTGACTTTCCAAATGTGTTTATATGTTTTTTGGTATCATTACCGCTTTCTGCTCTGGTTGATACACCACTTAATAACGATGATGTTTCTCCTTTCGTCTTTTTTTATTTTTGTTCAGTCTCCTCCAGGAAAAGTAACCGATGCTGTGAAAGCTGCCATCGATGCAGGTTATCGCCACATAGACGGCGCCTACGTCTACGAGAATGAGAACGAAGTGGGGGAAGGAGTCCGTCAGAAAATCCAGGAGGGCGTTGTTAAGCGAGAGGACCTGTTTATCGTCAGCAAGGTACAGTTTTGAGGGAGAAGCTTGTGCCCCTGCCAGGCAGACTCCATGCTGTACAAAAATATGAATGTTTACAGTGTGGTAGACATGAAGGATGTTTGGGGGACAAAAGCACACTCAAAACTGATAGGAATGTGCCCCTCTGTCGTGGAGATGGTGTCTTTCCAAATGTGTATGTTTACAGTGTGGTTTGTAGCTTTCATAGATGAAGTGAAGGGTGTTTTTGGAACACGAGCGCTCTAAAAATTGATAGGAAGGTGCCTTTCTTACACGTGGTGAGTGTAAATTGTATTGGAAATATGTAAAGCTGCAATCTGGAGACCAGTACATACTTTTACCAGGCCTTACTGTCTATACTCCGACAGATACTCAAGTAGGACAGGCTTCTTGAACAAATCTTTTTAGATAATTGTGACAGCTGCTATGAAGTTTTTCGCCTGCATGTTTGTGGGGTGGGCTAGCTAGTCTATTCAGCGTTTATGACTATTGATGAGGAGCCTCTGGAAGCAGGGATCCATTGCTTACCTGCAATCCTAGTTCTCTTCCAGGGGAATCCTCCTCAGTCATCAGCAACCCTCCCACCTCCTTGGGCTAAATTTTAATGCAGCCTCTTACATATCCTTTGGATTCCATACCCCCGTAAAAAAGACCGGATGTATCTGTCACCTGTGAGGCATGATGGGTTACAGGGGTTCCTCTGAGGCCTTGAAGGCACGGTGCCAGTTTTTCTCTGAATACAGTATTTGAGCTAAGAATGTCTCGTATATCCTTTCATTTTCCTCTTTAAATAAAGGTTGTCGTATAATTTTCTGGGATTTTATTCTGTTTGAGAGATATCTTGGATATTGTTGGGTGATTTAAAATGAAAATTAATTTTTAACCTCCGCCATAGGCTGCAGATATATTATAAGTACTAAGTTTAATTTTATATATAATCTCCCAAATCCGCCTGGCGCCGAAAGAAAAAGCGGGCACTCCAGGATGCACATGCAAGTACAGAATTATTCCTTTCACGGATCTCAGCCGCTCTGACGCGTTTTGGCTGTAAACCGCCTTTGTCACAGTGAACAGACCCCATTTCCCATAGACAATACATACATACATACATACATACACAGAGGCTATGGACACTACGCGACATGAGTTACTACAACTTCACTAGCCTCAGTGTATCCAAAGTACATGTTACACTGCAATTCATTTATACAATGTAGAAATCACCCAAACATAATTCCAGTGTACAAATTAAAATTCCAAAATAGAGTAACATAATTTATATTCCATTACACACACAGGGGTGAATTGTACACATAAAAGACCCTATAACAAAAATATCAAATGGGAATAAACAAATTTAAAAATAAAAATGAGAATGAAAAAAAATTGATTAAACTGGGCTTCCATGTAAAGTGGACTTCACGGTTATGGCCCAAGACTGCTAATTTTCATATCTCTGAAGGGTATAAATACAGTAGTTGGATGCACAATTTAAGCACTGTTTGAGTTCCCTTGTGTGTAGTCCGGGGCACTCTAACCTCCAGGTTAGCGCTGCGCTCTAGCTGCTTTTCCTTCCGCATCCGCCCAGCAGAAAAGGGGCGGATGATGCGGCCGTGCCGTTGGTGCGCCGAAGGCAAGCCAGTCTGCACCCGATCGGGCCCAGGAGCCAGACCCCCTGTATCTCACACGAGAGAAATGCTTCATTATTCCGCAGACCAGCTCTATTATCTTCGAGAGGCCATGACACATGTGTGGCCACATAATTTCGCTGACTAACAGGAGGAAATGCCCTCACTGTCCATTTGAATTTGTTGCCCCTGTCACAGCCCCACTGGTCAAGATTCCACCTCAGGCTGCTTATAAAATGTTCCTATTAAATTGCCGTTCAATGCCTAAGCATGCAACTGAAATCAGGTTTTTGCTGGAAGAAGAAAAACCGGATGCGTTGTTTCTTACAGAAACATGGCTTACCAATACGTCTGATCCGGTAGTGGTCCAAGTTCTTCCTCCTGGATATTTGATCCTGAGACGTGACCGGGAACTCATTAGAGGAGGTGGCTTAGCTATTATTTATAAAGACACAATCAACTGCCACATATCTGCGCACCCAATACCTGATTGTGAAAGCCTCTCCTTTGCTCTTGGTTTCTCCTTCACTTGTACTTTCTCGGGGGTTCTATTATATCGTCCCCCGGGGCTATTAGTCTATTCAGTCGGGACCTCCCTGAGATAATCGCCAAGTCAGTCAGCTCTCTATCTAATTTCTCTGTACTAGGTGATTTTAATTTTCATTTTGATGACATTTATTTACCTGTTACAGAGGAATTGACTGACCGTTTGGGTGCCCTTTTGCTCTATTTAAAAGTGACTGGCTCCACCCATCTCAAAGGCCATCTACTGGATCCTATCTTCTCCATCATTAACAACCTTGCTGTTGAAAAGCCAATCCCAATACCATGGTCAGTCCATCATTTGATCCCTTTTTCGTTGTCCCCTCTGGTCAAGAGTATGCCAGTGGGAACAGTAAAAAAGCTGAGCCGCAATTGGTCCAAATTCTCTATTGATTCTTGGGAACCTATTCCTAAGAACACCAGGCCTGTGCTTAATGCAAATCCAGTCGCGGCCAACAATAAGTTCAATAAATGGCTTGAATCTTCACTAGATTTTGGTGGTTCCCAAAAAATGGATGACCAATAAAGGATCCAATAGAGTAGCGTGGTACTGCCCAAAGTTAAGAGAGATGAAGCAAAATTGTAAGTGTTTGGAGAGAAGATGGAGGAAAGACTTCTCCATCCTCAAGAAAATTAAATGGAGAGGCGATCGAAGCATATAAGGTTGAAAATAGAAGTTCTCAATCCTCATACTACGAAAAAAGGATCACCTCAGCCTCCAACTCCCCTCGGGGAAATTTTTCGAATTGCAAAATCTCTTCTTAATCCTCCCCTGCCTTCTTCTCTACCTGATGACACCTTAGTGCGCTGCAACAATTTGGCAGTTTTTTTTAATGTTTTTTTCCTTTTTTTTGTTTAAATCCAAGATTTCTATTCTACATTCCCCTTGTCCTCAGCACATCAAAATGTGTTACCTTAGATTAACCAGTATCTAACCCAAGATTGGACTTGAATTGCCTAAAACACTATCTCAACCAACTGAAATCTGGCTCCCCTACAGATGCGCCACTCTGTCTTTTTGGAGAAGAATTAATGTTTTCATCCTTCACAAACTGGCTTCAGACCCCAAAAAGGCACGGAGACTGCCCTGTTGGTAGTAGTAGAAGAAGCCAGAAAAATCCTGGATGTCGGAGGCTCCGCGACAATAGTTCTTTTAGACCTCAGCGCGGCCTTTGACACGGTTAACCATCAACTACTGATCCAGAGACTCGGTGAGGTTGGAGTGGGAGGGATGGCACTTAAGTGGCTGGAGTCCTTTTTAGAGGATAGATCGTTTCAAGTTTTTGAGGATGGATTCATCTCTGAAGGCATGCCACTCAGGTTTAAGGTTCCTCAGGGTTCTTCCCTGAGCCCCACGCTTTTTAATGTTTACATGAGCCCCCTGGCTGAGGTTGTTAAGTCTTTTGGCATTCAGATTATCACGTATGTGGATGACACTTAGCTGATTGTCTCCCTTAGTCAACGTGATAGCGCTGCAACTGATCTAGTTTGCTGTCTCGAAAGGGTGTCTGCCTGGATGGAAGACTCTTACCTGAAGCTTAATGGGGCTAAAACTGAGGTGATGTTCCTGGGCAAAGCCTCCCCCTTAAATGCTAGTTCATTCTGGCCCAGGTGTCTGGGTCCAGATCCCCCTTCTAAAGAACAGATTAAAAGCCTTGGTGTTTGGTTGGACAACCATCTACATTTTAAGGAACAAGCACGTAAAGTGGCAGGAAGTTGTTAGGGGATTTTGAAGAAGATTAGGAACATCCACCCCCTACTGCCTTTTAATGCCAGGAGAGCATTGATTCACTCCCGACTTGATTATGTCAATGTTCTTTATTTAGGATCTCCTTGTTCAACTATCAAAAAATTGCAGACGGTACAGAATTGTGCTGCACGCCTCCTTACGGAGCCCCCACAATCGGGAATCTGCAAGGTCTTCTATTGCCACCCTTCACTGGCTTCCTGTCGCGGAAAGGGTTCAGTTTAAAGCACTGTGCATCACTCCTAAGATAATGGCATCTAAGGGCCCACCCATTCTCCGGTCCATCATCTCCCCTTACTGTCCCAATAGGTCCTTGCGTTCAGGGAATACGTTTCTGGCTACTGTTCCCAGGATAAAAAGGTCCCGGAGTGGTAGACGGCTATTCACCTAGAACGCTGCGAAATTGTGGAACAAGCTACCTGATTATATTTGTCTTGAGGATAGCTATTTGACCTTCCGAAAACTTTTCTGTTTCTGTGAATACCATCTTCAGTTCCACGATGACTCCGCATTTATAATGCTGGGAGGCCTTCTGGTAGCCATGCGCTTTAGAAATGCAGATTCATTCATTAGTTCGTGATGTGAGTGCCACAGTTTGATGTTCCTAATGTTATGTTTTCTGCCCCATTAGTCGTATTCAGTAATGTAATTTTGTTGTTGGAAGATGAACTGTTAAATTTTCTTCCAACAAAAGAGATTCACCTGAGCCCATAGAAACTTGGCACAGATTGATTGGAGTAACTGCAGTTGGACACGGGTGATTTATAGTGGGACTGATCTAAAAAAAAAATATAAAACCCTAGGTAAAATCAGCATTTTAAGAACATTGCAGCGCCCCACCAATGAAAGATGCAGGTATTCACAACGATCTAATTGTTGCCTCACAGCCCTTACAATACACCTCCATTTAACCTTCACTAGTGTTTTTAAAGCATGTCCTTAATTTAACACCCAAGTATGATACCTCACTCATGATCCTTAGGTCGTTATTGCAGTCTTTATTCCTACACAAGATTTGGGTTTTGGTCTAATTAAGTTTGTAACCGGAGGCTGTAGCAAATTCAAATATTAGGTGTTCTATCTCAAGCATAGCAGCGAGAGGATTAGGTGTGACAACCGCAATGTCGTCCACATAAGCGAGCACGCAATATTGCCCTTGCATGCATATTACAGATTCTATCCTGGGGCTCTGTTCTAGCATGTCTAAAAAGGGATTGATATACAATGAAAACAGTGGAGAGCACGGGCATCCCTGTGATAAGTACGGGGTCTGATTCGAAGTTCATCATACAGATTTTAGCCATCGGCTGGCGATATAACACCTGGATAGCTTTAACAAAACTTTGTCCGAATCCCAATCGTCGTAAAACTGCCCATGAAAAATCCCATGCGACCCGATCGAATGCTTTTTCAGCATCTAATAAAATCAGCCCAAATTTACTGCTCTTGTTGTTAACCATATTAACGGGGTAATACCCCTGCTAGATATAGCTAACTGTACCCCACTCTGGTATGAACCCATGTTGCCGAATTGAAATTAAAGGGGTTACCACTCCAGCCAATCGGGTCGCCAGGAATTTAGCATAAATGTTGCCATCGCAATTTAGTAACAATAGGAGTCGGTAAGAGCCCAGAAGATTAGGTGGCTTATTCTTAGTTTTTTTTAAGATCATTATATTTGCCTCATCCCATGATGCGGGGACTACGCCTATCTGTGCCTGTTGAAAAGTGAACATATCCACTTTCAACACTTCCCAAAAAGTTTTATATACTTCTAGAGGCAATTTGTCGAGTCCAGCCGCTCAACCACCAGCTAGGCTCTTGATGGCCGCCTCCAACTCTTCCATAATTATAGGTGACTCTAGCCCATCTGTGTCTTGGGGGTTCAAAGTTTCACTATTAAGATTTTGCAGTAAGGCCTCACCAGCCAAAGTATCATAGCTATCTCCAGTATAAAACCCCTTAAAAAAATTATGGAAAACATTAAGGATCCCAGCCGGGGTTTCCACCGAGTTGCCTTGAGAATCAGTCATGGCCTCAATACTTTGTGCTGCTTCTCTTGCCTGGAGCCTTTGCGCCAAACAGCGCCCTGTGGCTTCCCCATACTCCTGGCTCTGTTATTTGTTCAAAGTGTGCTTAATGGCTATTTCTGTACTTCAAATAAGGATGATTTTGGCCTTGCAACGTGCAACCTCTGTGTGGAGTGACGTAATATCACCCTTTGCATATATCCCCCACATAAGGTTTTCTTCAGCTGTTATAAGTTTTGCATATAGTTCCTGAGTTGCCAACTTCAACTGTTTCTACTTATGTAAGCCAAAACTGAGGGTTTCTCCCCATAACCCTGCTTTTAGGGCATCCCAGATAAAGCCAGCCGCGGTAGAGCTACGATTGATAACTAGGAATTGCCGAATCCACTCTTTCATGTGCGCAACATATGTTTCATCAAGCAAAAGCTTCCTATCAAATGAGAACGATCTGGCCTTGATATCTGCATTAAGTGCATGAATATTCAATACCAAAGGTCCATGATCAGACGTAATCCTGGGAGACACGTATATAGCCACATCGGCCAGTAGCGTTGTTTATAAAAAAATAAAAAAAGATTGTTGTAGATTGCGGTGTGCATATCCATGTCGACAATCCCAGTTCAGCCAAGAGTTTCCTTTTACACAATGGTGTGTGGGTTTCTTGTATACAAACTAGATCTGGTTGGAGCACCCGCAGCTCTGCAGCTACCCGTTGCCTCTTCCCATAATTATTGAGCCCACATACATTAAAAGAACAGATTCGTAATCCTGGGAGCCTATTCCTATCCCCTATCAAACTTCGGTTTTTCTAGCCAGTCTAAGACCATATGCATTGTTTGTTTATGCTTTCGGCTTTTTAGTCTTACATTATCATGAGTCGTTTTTATATCTAACCCCCAAGTGCCCCCCCTTCATCCCCCCCCCACCCTCATTACCCCCCTTCACACACAGGGCTTCGTCCGAAGCCCTGCCCCTCCCCCCACAAGGCTTCGTCCGAAGCCCTGCCCCTCCCCCACCCTTACTCTGAAAAGAGGCTTTGAGACCAATGGTCCCAGAGATGGATCACGCTCCTGCCCCCCACGGATGCTATACCCCCTCAAAAACAATATGCCATTCTTCACCCCCCTTTCGCCCCTCCCCCCCTTTTTTTTCTTCCTCGGCTCTTTCTCCCCACCCCCTTTTAGTTATTTATTTATTTTAGTGTGACAACCCGAGCATAAGCCTAGTGATATCAAGAGAACAGGCAGGCATATAAGAAGTATACATATATGGAAAAAAAATCCAAGAAAGCCTATAGCCCATCTGTAGGAGAGTAGGGTTTGCTATCCTATGGTCACCCCAAATTTTTGCTTTTTGCTTCACTGGTTTTTGACATATTGAGGCTGTGGGCCTGCTAATCAGACCCCCAGCCTGCTGTTCTCTCTAACTAAATTGACACTGTGCACCCTAGGTGCATAACCAATTGGAATTGGATCACCCTGTGAGCCCCTGCACCAGTGTACACTAGGTACCCAGGGCATTGGTGTATCCAAGGCCTACCTGGGGCTGAAGCATGTATTATGCCACCCCTGGCCTGGCCTAACAATTTGACACAACTGGCTGATCACTCAGCTGGGGTAAGTTGGTGTAACCACCTCTTACTTAGGTGTAGTATACCTATACCTAACCTTAAATGGGACACATGTTAACCTAGAAGTCACTCCTATGGCAGGCCTTAACAATCCTGAAGGCAGAGTGCTTGGTTCCATGTGAGATGGTGCTCTGGCATGAGCTGAGCCTGTCTGCAGTGGTCGGAACAACTTCCTTCTACCGTTTCCAGATATCGTCATACCATATACTCTTAAGTGCATTATGAACCTCGCGGTTAAATGCTATCTTTGGTTAGGCTTTATCAAAAACATGTCGAGTAAGGTGTCATACGAATTGGAATACTAACCCCTCGCCAATTCTGGCGACGGGGTTAGCATTCCACCCTTCTAGAGGGACACGACATGTACGGTACCTGAAACCCGGGTAAAATCAGACATAGCCTCAGCTCCACAAAATGGATGCTGCCACCACAGACACAAGTCTGCCCTCCTGCTGCTGGGAGTCCTTCCAGCTTGGGAGGTGTGGACAAAGGGTTTCCTGCCAGGGGAGGTGCGTGCACCACCCCAGACAGGATTTTGTGTATTGGTCCGGTAGGGCTTGAAAGAAACCAGACATGCCTGAGGCTCACAAGGAGCCTCGGTGCATATGCCAGTTCAATCCGGTCCTGGGGCACACCAGCCCCGGACCTGGGGCGAGCTGGACAAAGGATTGGGGGTGTAATCACCCCCCTTCCTGGTCCCACCCTTAGGGAGGGACCTAGCAGGTAGTCCGGCCCCCAGAATCCGCTTAAAGGTAGGAGCTGTGTCCTAAGACTTCAGACATCCTGGAATCAACTTAACAACAAGAAGAAGACGGGAACTTCGACGCTCTGCTGCACAGAGGACTGAAGGAAATCTCCCCTATGGTCAGGGAGTGACCATCTTGCTAACGCAAGCACCAACCAGCTATTCAACGTCTGCTTTGCCGCCGCCTCCTGCCCGAGCCCAGAGCCCGACAAGACCTGGACCTCCAGACCTCTCACAGCCCGATCCACAGTCCCTGCAAAGAAGGAACCTGTGGAGGCACCGAGACACGTGGAGCCAGCCATCTTGGAAGACCGACGACAAGCTGCAAGCGCAACGACAGAGGCTCCCTCCAAGTTGTGCTTTGGGTCCTGAGAAGCCCAACCACCGAGCAGCATCTGCACCAAAGGTGAGCCCTCCAGCATCTCCACGATCTGCGTGGGGCCCCTCTGCACTTTGCATCTCGACGCGCCTGCCCAGTCCCTGGCCCGTTGGCTAGTGGCCATTTTGGCGACGAACTTTGAAATCAACGACGCTGGTCTGGTTGCTCCAGACTGGCCCTAGCTGCTCTCCAAAAGAGCAGCCCCTCTGACCTTGCTGGTCAGAACAATCAGCTTTCCTCTCTTTCCACGACTCCTGCCTTTGCCAAGGCTTGTTTGCTTCTTTCGAGTCGCCGACAGCGAGAGCCTGCGTGGGACAGCTCGTGACTCGACTCCTGGACGTCGTCGACCTTCAGGGACCACGTGGCTGCGGAGACAAGTTACACCTCTTTGCCTGTTTGCATCCGACATCGCCTGGTACCTACCTGGTGCCACGCCGGTCACTGGCTAGTGACTGTGAACACTGTCCCCTCTGCTTTCAGGTCTTCTACAACTCCGATCCACCCTTGGATCCAACGCATCTTTTCTGGACTGACCGCCTGCAGCATCTTCGTCATCAGGCTCCATTGAATCGATAGAAGAAACCCGACGCACTTCGAGACCTATGCACCCGCTTCCTGTGGGTGAGGTAAAGCTGGCACTCCGGTGCCCAAGTGTAGAGAAACATCTCTAGTGTCTGTGTTTTGAATCTTAAGATCGTAGTCCATCCAGAAGACCCTTTCTGCAGTAACTTTTACGCACCCATTGAAAACCTATGGGAGCACGCGTGTAACTTTCCTCACTGCACACGCGACCCGTGGACCTCCTGGTCACTAACTGAAGTTAGCTCCCTGTAGGCCCAGCGATTCTAGAGGCCCTAGGCCTTTTCTCTTTCCTGTTCGTGGTACTTGTACCACTATTTTAGTATATGGTTTGAGTGGCCACCAGGGCCTATCCATATAAAGTGCAACTTCTGTATATTATAACCTTGTCTTGTTTAACGATTTGTGCTCATAAAGAGTCTAGGGGATACTTTGAGAAATAAATACATATATATTTTCAATATATATCTGTGTGGTGTCCTTTCATTGGTATAAAGGGGGGTTACATTTGGTAAAACAGCCTTCTTAACACGCTTTAACGAGTTTAGCCTCAAAGTCTGCTTAGCCTACGCTACCACTAGGGCAGCTAGTCCAAAAAGGTTGACTTACAACCACACCATAAGGGTTGCTTGGCATGGTACAAGGTGGTCACTTTAACTAGTGAACATCATATACCAGGCCAACTTCTCACATTGGTGAGCAGCGGTTGGATTTGAGCTTGCTGTGTTTTTACCATTGTAATCTCTTGGTTACCAATTGAAAGATCACATAGGTACCTGTAGGTACATATAAAACAAGATTAGATATACTTAAGTTCTACTGAACTTAGTTGTTGTAGAGCAAAGGGAGTAGCACACCCTGACTACAACTACTAGATAGGTTTAGTAGGTAAACCCAAGTGTAGGTAGATTGCAACATATCCACCCACACTTAAGAGCAATGGAGGGGGCAGAGGGGTCCAATGTACCCATCTCTGTTGAGAGTGACCCCCAGAGGGCACCATCCATCTTTGCTACCTTAAATCAAAATGAGCTCAGGCAGTTGGCAAATATCAGGGGCCTTAAACAGTCCAAGAACCCTACCTCTGCTGAACTCGGAGAGCTTTTACAGGCTGATGAAGATCAGAAAGCTCTCAAGAAAGCCTCCCAGTTAGGCCCCTTAGGGACTGGAACAGGAGGCCCCCCTTCTGAAGATGCAACTGAGGTACCCCTTTCCAATAATCACCCCTTAGATGAGATTCATACTACAGAGGATGAAAGTGATAGGGATACAGATGTTAGTGGGGATGAAGGGAGAACTAGCCCAGTGCCAAGTGTTATACGTGGCCCAGCTAACCTAAGGCTATTGGGGACTGACAATGGGATCATCCCATTGGATCTCCCCAGTGGACTTAACCAGGGGCTTGGGAGGCAAAGGAATCACTCAGGTGAATCTAATGCTTCTCATGCCTCTAGAGGCTCTCAAGGTCACTCCAGAAGAAGGATGACCACCCCTCAGAGGAGGGAGCATGAGGCCAGAATGCAGGAAGCTCAGCTGAGAATCAGGAGACAGGAGCTAGAAGTAGCTCTGATGGAAGAGAAACTGACTAAGGCTAGGCAACCTAAAGAGAGTGGGTCTATACCCACTGGTGGCAGCATTGTCCCTAAGGACAAAGATAGGGTCTTTGACAATAGGAACCTGTCCAAGGTTGTGCCCCCCTACAAAAGTGGGGATGACATCCACAAATGGATGACTGCTCTTGAGAGAGCCTGCAAAGTGCAGCAGGTTCCTGAAGACCAGTGGGCAGCAATCTTATGGCTCTCCTTTGAAGGAAGAGGCAGAGATAGACTCCTCACTGTTGGGAGGAGGATGTCAGAAACTACAGAGCCCTGAAGAGTGTCCTAGTTGATGGGTTAGGCTTAACCACTGAACAGTACAGGTTAATGTTCAGATACACCCAGAAGACACAGACTCAGGACTGGTCTGAATACATTGAATGTGCCACTAAGGCTTTGGAGGGTTGGTTGCTGGGAAGTAAGGTATCTGATTATACAGGATTGTACAATTTGATGATGAGAGAACAGATTTTAAATAACTGTCAGAACCAGCAACTGCATCAACACTTGGTTGACTCAGATCTGACCTCTCCCCAAGAACTGGGAAAGAAGGCAGACAAATGGGTCAGAACTAGGGTTAAGCAAAAGAACCAGAACCAGGGCCAAGGGGGTGATCAGAAGAAAACAGACCAAAAGGGTGGAGATCAGAAATCTAAAGACCAGAAGTCTTCAACAGGGCCCCAAACTAGTACTAACGAGGGTGGGTCCCAGCCTAAAGGGAAGAAGAAAGAAGGTCCAAAGAAACCCTGGTGCAAATTTTGCAAGAATACAACTCACTGGACTAGTGATTGTAAAAAGGGTGGAGCCCCCAACACTGTTGCCCCTAAGGCACCTGCTCCCAGTACTACGGTTAGCAGTGTTGGTCCCCAGACACAGGGTGTAGTGGGAATCACTATGGGGACTGAAGGAGATTCTGACTTGGACAGAACCCTGACACAGGCAGTCTTGATCTGTGATGGCGACATGGATTTGTCCCTGACTGTGAGCCCCAGTAACCTGGGCAAGTACAGACAGACTCCTTTAATAAATGAAAAAGTGGCTCAAGCCTACAGGGACACATGTGCCAGTGTCACTATGGTGACACCAGGCTTTGTGGACCCTGGACAGTACATACCAGGTAAGAATTACCCGGTGACCAATGCCAGCAATGCCACTACTTCACATAGTGTGGCAGTTGTTAACTTCTCATGGGGAGGGGTAACTGGCCTCAAAAGGGTTGTGGTTAGTGCAGACCTCCCAGTAGAATGTTTGTTGGGCAATGACCTAGAGAGTTCTCTATGGTCAGAAGTGGAGTACAGGACACATGCAGAGATGTTATGTATATCACCACATGTCCTTGCTGTGACCAGGTCACAGGCCAAAAAGTGCCTTACTGAACCACAGGTCTTGGATCCTGGAACAATGGACCAAGCACCTACCAAGAAGAAGAACAGGAGGGTTAATTCTGTGCCTTCCCCCCCTGCCTCCAAGTGATGATCAGCCTTCCCAGGAAGATGGTCTAGAGGACCCTGAAGGAACTGTCCCTGAAGAGCTTGAACCTGATCAGGTTGAGTTTCTGGGGACAGGGGGACCTTCCAGGGCTGACTTGGGGCAGGCTCAGTTCAAAGTCCAGTTTCCTGTCCATCTCTTGAACCCCTCGGACAGCTGGCTGCTGCTGGGAATGCTCAAGGTACCCATAAAGTGTATTGGGATGATGGGCTCCTTTATTCAGAGGCTAGAGACCCAAAACCTGGTGCAACCAGGAGGTTGGTTACACCTCTGCAATTTAGGGGCTTCCTTCTTACCTTGGCCCATGATATTCCTCTAGCAGGACACTTAGGCCAGAACAAGACCTGGGACAGGCTTGTCCCTCACTTTCACTGGCCTCACATGAATGAAGATACCAAGGAGTTTTGTCGCTCCTGTGTAACCTGCCAAGCCAGTGGCAAATCAGGTGGCACAACAAAGGCCCCCCCCTAATACCACTACCTGTGGTGGGGGTCCCCTTTGAAAGAGTGGGAATAGATATAGTGGGTCCCATGGATCCTCCCACTGCATCTGGGCACAGATTTATACTGGTGGTAGTGGATCATGCCACCAGGTATCCAGAGGCAATTCCCCTTAGGACCACTACAGCTCCTGTTGTGGCCAGGGCCCTGCTAGGAGTATTCTCCAGAGTGGGGTTTCCTAAGGAGGTGGTTTCTGACAGAGAAACCAACTTCATGTCAGGATACTTGAGCTATGTGGAAGGAATGTGGTGTCAACTACAAGTTCACCACTCCTTATCACCCACAATGCAATGGGCTTGTTGAGAGATTCAACAATACCCTAAAGGGTATGATCAAAGGATTACCTGAAAAGCTCAGGCGAAGATGGGACATCCTTCTACCCTGCCTTCTGTTTGCTTACAGAGAGGTCCCACAAAAAGGAGTTGGCTACAGCCCCTTTGAATTGTTGTTTGGACACCCTGTGAGAGGCCCACTGTGTTTAGTGAAGGAAGGATGGGAGTTGCCTCTCAAAAAGCCTAAACAAGACATAGTGGACTCTGTACTTGGTCTCCGCTCCAGGATGGCTGAGTATATGGAGAAGGCATCCAAAAACCTTGAGGCCAGCCAGGCCTTACAGAAAGCTTGGCATGACCAAAAGGCTGTCTTGGTTGAGTTTCAGCCAGGACAGAAGGTATGGGTGTTGGAGCCAGTGGCCCCAGCAGCACTCCAAGACAAATGGTCTGGACCCCATACAATCCTGGAAAAGAAGGGAGAGGTTACCTACTTGGTGGACCTAGGAACTCCCAGGAGTCCCCACAGGGTACTCCATGTTAACAGGTTAAAAGCATATGTTGACAGGGCAGACATGGGCTTGCTCATGGCTACAGATGAGGGACAGGAGGAAGAGAGTGACCCTCTCCCAGACTTGTTGTCTCAGAACCCTGAAGATGGCTCAGTTGAAGGAGTGACCCTTGGAGGCAACCTCACTGACCATCAGCAGATTGAATGTAGACAGGTTCTACAATCATTTCAACATATGTTCTCACTGATACCTAGTCAAACTGACTGGTGTACCCATGTGGTGGACACTGGTGACAGTCTGCCTGTGAAGAACAAACTTTACAGACAACCTGACCACGTCAGGGGCTGTATAAAGGCTGAGGTACACAAAATGCTGGAATTGGGTGTCATTTAACCCTCAGAGAGCCCCTGGGCTAGCCCAGTGGTTCTGGTCCCCAAACCTCACACCAAAGATGGCAAGAGAGAGATGAGGTTCTGTGTGGATTACTGAGGACTCCATGCTGTCACTAGGACAGATGCACATCCTATTCCAAGGGCAGATGAGCTCATAGACAAACTAGCTTCTGCTAAGTTTTTGAGCACATTTGACTTGACAGCTGGCTATTGGCAAATCAGGTTAGCTGAGGAGTCTAAGGCCAAAACAGCATTCTCAACCCCAGGGGGGCATTATCAATTTTTGGTGATGCCCTTTGGTCTGAAGAATGCACCTGCCACCTTCCAAAGGTTGGTGAATCAAGTCCTTACTGGGTTGGATGACTTTTGTGCAGCATATCTTGATGACATTGCTGTCTTTAGCTCCACCTGGGAGGATCACCTGATCCACCTGAAGAAGGTACTTGAGTCTCTGCAAAAGGCAGGCCTCACTATCAAGGCTACTAAGTGCCAGATAGGGCAGAGTAAGGTTGTGTATTTGGGCCACCTTGTAGGTGGAGGCCAAGTTCAACCACTGGAGAGTAAGATACAATCCATCAAGGACTGGTCTCCTCCAACCACCCAGACTCAAGTTCGAGCTTTCTTGGGCTTGACTGGGTACTACAGGAAGTTTGTTAAGAACTATGGGTCCATTGTGACTCCTCTTAATGATCTGACATCCAAGAAGATGCCCAAAAAGGTTCAGTGGACAGTAAGCTGTCAAAAGGCATTTGATGACCTGAAGGAGGCCATGTGCTCTGCACCTATCCTGAAAAGTCCTGACTACTCCAAAGAGTTTATTGTCCAAACAGATGCTTCTGAGTTGGGTGTGGGAGCTGTGCTGTCACAACTTAATGTAGATGGTCAAGACCAACCCATTGCTTTTATTAGCAGAAGGTTGACCCCCAGAGAGAATTGGTCCGCTATTGAAAGGGAGGCCTTTGCTGTGGTGTGGGCCCTGAAGAAGCTGAGGCCATACTTGTTTGGCACTCACTTCAAGATTCAGACCGACCATAAGCCCCTCTTGTGGCTAAATCAGATGAAGGGTGAAAACCCCAAACTGCTTAGGTGGTCCATTTCCCTACAGGGGATGGACTTTACAGTGGAGCACCGGCCAGGTACAGACCATGGGAATGCAGATGGTCTCTCCAGGTACTTCCACTTAGGACATGAAGACGAGACTGGTCAAGGCTAGTTTAATGTGTCTGCGTTTGGGGGGGGGGGGTTGTGTAGGAGAGTAGGGTCTGCTATCCTATGGTGTGTAGGAGAGTAGGGTCTGCTATCCTATGGTCACCCCAAATGTTTGCTTCACTGGTTTTTGACATATTGAACCTGTGGGCCTGCTAATCAGACCCCCAGCCTGCTGTTCTCTCTAACTAAATTGACACTGTGCACCCTAGGTGCATAACCAATTGGAATGGGATCACCCTGTGAGCCCCTGCACCAGTGTACACTAGGTACCCAGGGCATTGGTGTATCTAAGGCCTAGCTGGGGCTGAAGCATGTATTATGCCACCCCTGGCCTGGCCTAACAATTTGACACAACTGGCTGATCACTCAGCTGGGGTAAGTTGGTGTAACCACCTCTTACTTAGGTGTAGTATACCTATACCTAACCTTAAATGGGACACATGTTAACCTAGAAGTCACTCCAAAGGCAGGCCTTAACAATCCTGAAGGCAGAGTGCTTGGTTCCATGTGAGATGGTGTTCTGGCATGAGCTGAGCCTGTCTGCAGTGGTCGGAACAACTTCCTTCTACCGTTTCCAGATATCGTCATACCATATACTCTTAAGTGCATTATGAACCTCGCGGTTAAATGCTATCTTTGGTTTGGCTTTATCAAAACATGTCGAGTAAGGTGTCATACGAATTGGAATACTAACCCCCCGCCAATTCTGGCGACGGGGTTAGCATTCCACCCTTCTAGAGGGACACGACATGTACGGTACCTGAAACCCGGGTAAAATCAGACATAGCCTCAGCTCCACAAAATGGATGCTGCCACCACAGACACAAGTCTGCCCTCCTGCTGCTGGGTGTCCTTCCTGCTTGGGAGGTGTGGACAAAGGGTTTCCTGCCAGGGGAGGTGCGTGCACCACCCCAGACAGGATTTTGTGTATTGGTCAGGTAGGGCTTGAAAGAAACCAGACATGCCTGAGGCTCACAAGGAGCCTCGGTGCATATGCCAGTTCAATCCGGTCCTGGGGCACACCAGCCCCGGACCTGGGGCGAGCTGGACAAAGGATTGGGGGTGTAACCACCCCCCTTCCTGGTCCCACCCTTAGGGAGGGACCTAGCAGGTAGTCCGGCCCCTAGAATCCGCTTAAAGGTAGGAGCTGTGTCCTAAGACTTCAGACATCCTGGAATCAACTTAACAACTAGAAGAAGACGGGAACTTCGACGCTCTGCTGCACAGAGGACTGAAGGAAATCTCCCCTATGTTCAGGGCGTGACCATCTTGCTAACGCAAGCACCAACCAGCTATTCAACGTCTGCTTTGCCGACGCCTCCTGCCCGAGCCCAGAGCCCGACAAGACCTGGACCTCCAGACCTCTCACAGCCCGATCCACAGTCCCTGCAAAGAAGGAACCCATGGAGGCACCGAGACACGTGGAGCCAGCCATCTTGGAAGACCGACGACAAGCTGCAAGCGCAACGACAGAGGCTCCCTCCAAGTTGTGCTTTGGGTCCTGAGAAGCCCAACCACCGAGCAGCATCTGCACCAAAGGTGAGCCCTCCAGCATCTCCACGATCTGCGTGGGGCCCCTCTGCACTTTGCATCTCGACGCGCCTGCCCGGTCCCTGGCCCGTTGGCTAGTGGCCATTTTGGCGACGAACTTTGAAATCAACGACGCTGGTCTGGTTGCTCCAGACTGGCCCTAGCTGCTCTCCAAAAGAGAAGCCCCTCTGACCTTGCTGGTCAGAACAATCAGCTTTCCTCGTTCCACGACTCCTGCCTTTGCCAAGGCTTTTTTGCTTCTTTCGAGTCGCCGACAGCGAGAGCCTGCGTGGGACAGCTCGTGACTCGACTCCTGGACGTCGTCGACCTTCAGGGAGCACGTGGCTGCGGAGACAAGTTACACCTCTTTGCCTGTTTGCACCCGACATCGCCTGGTACCTACCTGGTGCCACGCCGGTCACTGGCTAGTGACTGTGAACGCTGTCCCCTCTGCTTTCAGGTCTTCTACAACTCCGATCCACCCTTGGATCCAACGCATCTCTTCTGGACCGACCGCCTGCAGCATCTTTGTCATCAGGCTCCATTGAATCGATAGAAGAAACCCGACGCACTTCGAGACCTATGCACCCGCTTCCTGTGGGTGAGGTAAAGCTGGCACTCCGGTGCCCAAGTGTAGAGAAACATCTCTAGTGTCTGTGTTTTGAATCTTAAGATCGTAGTCCATCCAGAAGACCCTTTCTGCAGTAACTTTGTAACTTTTACGCACCCATTGAAAACCTATGGGAGCACGCGTGTAACTTTCCTCACTGCACACGCGACCCGTGGACCTCCTGGTCACTAACTGAAGTTAGCTCCTTGTAGGCCCAGCGATTCTAGAGGCCCTAGGCCTTTTCTCTTTCCTGTTCGTGGTACTTATACCACTATTTTAGTATATGGTTTGAGTGGCCACCAGGGCCCATCCATATAAAGTGCAACTTCTATATATTATAACATGGTCTTGTTTAACGATTTGTGTTCCTGTGCTCATAAAGAGTCTAGGGGATACTTTGAGAAATAAATACATATATATTTTCAATATATATCTGTGTGCTGTCCTTTCATTGGTATAAAGGGGGGGTTACATTTGGTAAAACAGCCTGCTTAACACGCTTTAACGAGTTTAGCCTCAAAGACTGCTTAGCCTACGCTACCACTAGGGCAGCTAGTCCAAAAGGGTTGACTTACAACCACACCATAAGGGTTGCTTGGCATGGTACAAGGTGGTCACTTTAACTAGTGAACATCATATACCAGGCCAACTTCTCACACCATCCTATTCAAAACCAAAAGAAAAGAGTCCATATAGTTTTTTTCTTCCCCCCCCCCCCCCCCCCCCCCCCACCCAATATCCTACAAGTCTGGTCCCCTCTTAAAGGGATTGCAGATATTCTTTAGCCAACGTTTCTGCAGTAAAGCATCGGACTTGCGCCTTAAAAATAACTTTCAACTTGGCTGGATTCAGCAGATAGGCCTGTGCCCCTGTGCCTTGAAACGGGGTGATGAGTTGCCGTAATTGCCATCTTTTCTCAACAGTCGGGACAGTAATCGGGGCGCATAAAAAAAAAAATACCATCCCCTTCCCAGATTTCTTTCGATCGGGGCGTGCTAAATCATAGACTGCCTCTCGGGCCAAAACGTTGTTAATTGATATTAAGATAGCCCTAGGTCTGGAGGTGTTTTGTCCAGGTCTTAAGCGTTGCGTGAAGGGAAATCTGTGTGCTCTCTGGATCTCCCGATTCCAATCCCATTGCGGAAGGCCTCCATAAAGAGCTCGATGAATTTTCTCGCATCTAATCCTTCTGCACCCTCTGGGATGTCCAGGGCCCGTAGGTTGTAGCGGCGTAGACGATTTTCAAGGTCTGTCAGCTTCCAGAGAGTATCATCCTTCGACGTGCGCATTGTTTGTGCTGCTAATTTGTCCTCCAGATTAGAGATGCGTGTTTCAGCCTCATTAAATCTCTCTGCAAATTCTGTGCACGATTTGGCTATCCTGCAAACCGAATTCTGGAGTTTTCGACAAGCCCCTTGAGGGCGCTGGCTTTCAATGCACGTCTCCTCTATGAGCCATTATACTTTGATATATGACTGCCAGTGAAATGCCCTCAACCTTCTCCAAGGCCTTTTCACTATGCTGTATTCCAGTGGTCACGCCAGTAGCTCCAGATTCAGCTAAGAAGCAATAATCCCATTGCATAGCCTCTCTATTTTCGGTGATTTTAGGGCTTGCACCTGGTCCGCCTCTCTTCTGCTGCAATTCGGCGTACCTAGCGAGTCTGTCTCCCAATCATCCAGTTGAAAGTTACTAAGACCACTGTGGCTACTATTAGGAGAACCCCCCCCTTACGTCTTGGGTGGGAAGTTGATTCCAGCTCATCTTCAGAACCATCTGAGGGGTCAGAGGGAAAAGAAATTGTCCCCAGAGTCGATCTCTTTTATCCCGTTTTGACTGTTTACATTTTCTTTAACCCTTACGATATCCTGATTCAGGGGTTGATGCACCTGCGCATTCATTGCATCGAGTACAATCAAGAGATTGTCGCCAGGAACCTCTGCTGTATTTTGTTTTATCTCGTCACTTTTAAGCTCCCCCTCTTATTATCACTCTGTCCAGTTCCCTTGCCTGACTTGTGTGTGTAGAGGGGAGTTGCTTCTTCGTTTTCCCTTTTAAAAATGGAGACGCACTGTTTTCTTACCGCTTGCCTCCAGACGCATGGTGTCTCTTTTCCCCCCTCCGATATTGGGTCGCTGTTATTACTTTCTCGCAACCCTCCGGGTCCTCCAGCTTCTATGGGGTTGCGGATCTAGCAGCGCCCAGCCTTTGGAGGCATTGGAACCAAGGATGTCGATTGGCCGGCCCTGCCTACAATCCGCAGTCTCCTGGTGTACGCGAACCCGGAAGACCGCCACACCAACTCCAGCAGCCGCCGAACAGCTACTCTGGACGCCGCTGCAGCAAGGTAGACACACCTGAGCATACTGCTCCACCGGATAAATTCAGGCTATTGTCTTGTCGCTTTGCGGTTACATTCGGCTGCTGCTTTTCTTTTCTATATTTAGATTCAGCCTGTTAACAGCGTGCGGCGCCAAACACCAAGGGGTATAGGTCTGGGAGCTCGGGCTTACACGACCGTCAACACGGTCGCCGTCTTGCCACTCTGGCTTCGCTATTTTCTTAGCGCAAAATTCATCCTCTCATTAATTTTTGGACATGATGGTTCATTTTACACTGAGGAAAAAATCTCCAAATGCCCACTCTGCCTTGTTGTGGAGCTCTTGAAATCTGGTGGAATTTTATTGTAATTCCTCGTGATTCCACAGAATCAATCTCCGTGAATTCCACCCACCCCTGAGGTTAAGTCTTGGGAGAAATGGTCTTGGAAAGTAAAGGTGGTGGTTTGCATCTTTCAAGTTTTTTCCACTTGCCTTCAAGTGGGAGTCCAAGTCCAGTAAGAAGCCCAAGGATTTTGCAAACGTGATAGTTTTGTGGCAGAGACTTATGTCATTGAGGTTTTTGATCCAGCATATTAGTAGGCTGTTGCTATTTTTGCGAGCAAGAGTAAGTAATTCAGTTTTACTGGGTTTTCGATATGAGCTTCGTGTTATGCATCCAGTTTTGGATATTGAAGAGGCAGCTTATTAGTCTTGTGGGGCTATCCGGGCATTCCATTTGTATGTACATCTGAGTGTTGTCACCATAGTGATGGAAGGAGGCATCTTGTGCAAGATCTCCATGAGACTCAACACCGAGATTGAATAGGGTGGGGGCGCTTATACAGAGCCTTGTGGTACTCCAAACAGTGATTGGAGGGGGGGGGGGGGTGGAATTTGGAGGTAGAGCTGCCTTTTCTTACTTGCTGGAAACAATTTGAAAGATATCAATGTTCCATCCGTGCCTATGCTGAAGGATGTCTAGAAGGATATCCTAGTGAATTGTGTCAAATACAGACAAAAGTTCCAGTAGGACAAGGAGACCGGTTTTCCCTTCATCAGAGTTGGAAATAGTTCTCTACTATCTTGGAGTCTGCTATGCTCTGGATCGTGGTATGTTCCTAAAAGATGACTTTTTTTTTCATGTGTTCATGTTCTTGAGACTACACATTTTTAAGCAACTTAGACAGAAGCAAAAGTCTAGTTATTAGTCTCTAGGTTGCAGTTTCCACCATGGCTTGGCTCCATCCTTCGTTAACAGAGGTTACATCTGACTAGAGTCTGGTACAGAACCTTTGTGAAGGAAGTATAAATGCAGTTTATTCACAATGCTGAGTTGGCATCTCTGAGCTCGTTCGCTGTGGAGAAGATTGGGAAGTATGGGCATAGTGTGATGGTTTAGTTTCAGAGATTATTTTTTTCAAACTTGTCCGGAGTGACTGAGTTGAAAGTGTTCCAAGAGGTTTGACGTGTTCTTGGGATTAATGATTGTATTAACTTGACTGCCTGAGAAGAGTTTTCAATTTGTTGCCTGAAGTTGGTGATCTCATTTAAGAAGAGGTTGGGGGAATTGTTCACACCTAGATTCATTCGGTTGATAGGCAGGGGCAGAGCACTCACAGCTGAGGATATTAAACTGTTCTTTAGGCCAGTTCTTGGCACCGTTCACTTTGCTTGTGAGCGTGTCTTTCTATGGAAAAGAAACCCTAGCATCCCTGATAGGTACAAGGTTAGTTCTAGTAGTGCATTTCCTCTCTGTGCATTCAGTTTGTCTTATAATGAGTCTTTGTAAGTTTATTGGCGGGATTGTTGTTGTATATTTCAGAATATATTCTAAGTGTCCTTGCCACTGCTAGCATTCAAAACATTTGACTAAGTAAATGTCATGCCTGTTATTATATTTGAAAAACAAAATGTTACCAAATATTGCTTCTTTTAACCCTTTGACTACCTACCCCATGACCATACAGGTATGTTGTACCCAATTGGGCTTCTTTCCACCGAAAGTGTATACATGTTCGCCATGGAGCACGGAAGGAGTTGGCTTGTAATCAAGGTATCCACGTTAGATTAACCTTTCAGTAGCTCCTTGAATTATGCTGTAGCGGAAAGGTGTGCAAACTCCACTCAAGTCAGTCACTGCTCAGATTGTCAGACAAGGTTTTTTCAAGTGTCTGAGGTGATTCTGCAGCGAAGTGTGGCAAACCATTAGCATCTCAATATTCCTTTAGATGATCTCAATGCAGGGATGTTTCCGCTTTTACAGTGTTCATTGAGAAGCGTTCATTCAACCTCCATTGTAGACCAGGTGTCTCCAACCAGTTGCTGCCAGACACTTTCTGAGTAGGTTGCTGTCTCTCAATTTTTCTTTTAACCTTAAGAGAAGGCAGTGTTTACTTTACCTTATCATCAACCTGCAGATATCCGAGCCTGATAATGAGCAGTGTTCAGTCAGATTTATGGGCCAGGATGGGTCACAAAGGTGAAGAACTGAAGGACTGTAGAATTTAACTCTTAAATAAAAGTCCTTGTCAACTCAATATTGGAGCGTGAGAAAAAAAAGTTTCTGGATGGTTTTTACATGGAAAAAAAATCGAATAAAGTTAAATTAATGGTTAACTCCATTATTTTCATTTTCTCTCATTTCAAAGTGTTGCATTTACAAGCAGCAGGCCTCTTGCTCGCAGCGGCCAGTAGACGCTGTGCTATATTTATAGCCGGACAAATAGTCATTTCTGCTCGAATGAGAGAAATTCAAAGTGAAGAAAACGTTTTCTATAAAAATAAAGTATTAATATCTTACTCTATTTTCAAACAAGCCGAATACCTCCTAATGTTTTATGAAGCGTGTTTATTCAATTAAAATTCTTTGAGAATTATGGTAAAATCAACGACTTTCCAAGATCGGTCGGCTTCACCATGCTGTCTGATTAGTTGCGTGTTTATTGATCTCTTTACTTGGTAGTCATTGCCTTATTCAGATATGTTCTACAGAAGTGATGCTTGTCTCTTATCATTTGTGGGTTGTAACATTCTCACTGAGTCAGAAGTACCTCTTGAGTGTTTTGATGCCATTTCCACAGCTTTCCAACACGAGCACCCTCAACCCTTTTTTGCCCCTTATACAGTTCTTAAAGGTTTCCCAAACTGAGTATACTCCTCTGTACATTGTACTGCAAATACCCAAAGTACAGGTGAGTAATGGGAATTCTTTTCACCTCCTATTTTTGGACAAGCAACAGGAGTTCATGTTGAATGCCAGGGATAACTAAAGGTCACAGTCTTGCAGTGAGAAATGAGTCTCCTAAAAAAAAAAAAAGTGGCATCTTAATTTGAGTTCTCATCAGAAAGGTTATGACCATGTGCTTCTTTTATTCCTACTTCTACTCCCATATTCCCAGTAATACATTAACTCATCCCACTAATGGACGAACTGAGCTCCTGAGTCCCCGAACAGCTCATCACCAGCAAACGATTCAGCATTGTTCCCAGAGTGTGCATCAGCATGGCGTGGGCCAATATGTATCTCTTGCCTCCAAAGAGCCGAATCATCAACTCTGCCTCTTCATAGCCACCTTTTGAGTTGCAGGAAGAGGCACAGCCTTATTCATCTGCCATGTTGATGTGCATGGTGGTGCAGTTTTGTGTGAGTTTAGGGACCTCCACAATATTCACTGTTATTTCCTAGAGACCAATACCAGTCAATTCCATTATTGGACCTAGGTATGGATATTAGCGCTGCCATGCAGCAGTTTTTGTTGTCCCCTATAGCCAAGAGAAATTCATTCAGATCAACCTGTGAAACAGGAAGCCATGTAGGCTTGCAGCCTTTCCTGGTGGCTAAGCTACTCTAATTTATTATTCTAATGTTAATGTGTATTATGCAGGATCCAATGACGCACAAGGAAAGTCTACTCTCCTTGTGATACTAGTTTGCAATCATGGGTATTTTCATACAAATTCTACCTCCCTTCTCCCTAGTACAAGCGATTAGAACATAAGCAAAGTGTTGGTGTCATCTTACTTTAATCACTAGCATGTCAAAACAAAGTGAGGCATCTTCCCCTACGATGCGTTTTGGATTTGTGAAGGACCTTTTCTATTTAAAGTGCAGTTTTTCATTTTTTTGAGGTGGTGCTATATGGGAACGGTGCCCTTTCGATTTTAAAATTCGAAAAATATATTTAAAAAAAAATGTTTTGCACAGCAATGCTGCTGCACATGCTTTAACACCTTTTTGAGTTTTTTGTTTGTTTTAAATATGTTGCTTTCTTTTTATCAAAAGGTTAACTGGGAAGAAATGTTGCGTCTACATAACCATTGTTTACAGTTGGATAGATTTATTTCTCTGAAAATTCATTCCAGGGTCCCACACAAATATATTGATTTAAAAAAATGCATTGACTTAATTTTTGTTAAATTTGATGGCAAACAAGTGTAATGTTACTTTTTTCTTACATGTAAATGTAGGTGTCAATGTAAAATGTATACCTTTTTATGATGCAAGTTTCAATTCTAGCAAGGCCACAGATGAGGATTCTGGTTTATTTTCCTTTATTTCTACTCCAGCAGTTCAAAGAAGGATCATAAACATTTTTTATCCATGGGAAATACAAAAAACACTACAGGGCATTGGAAACTGAAGTCTTCTAAGGAAGTGCCTGCTTATTTCACAACTTCGTGCATCAACCCTGTGATGGAGGGAGACTAGGGTAGTTCAGTGCTCTCTGCCTTTGGCAACAAAATACATGCCTACTTCAGCCAATCTGATTACACTTGGACCCCAAAGTGAAACATGCAGCTGACCCACTGAATACACACCAGATAGTAATGCGTTTCAATTACCGTCCACTTGGGTTAGATTTGAACTGTGGTGTATAACGCAACTAACTTCTCTTGTAGCTCTGGTGCACGTTCCATGAGAAGTCTATGGTAAAGGCTGGATGTCAGAAAACCCTGGATGCGCTGAAGCTGAAATATCTTGATATGTACCTGATGCACTGGCCGATGGGGTTCAAGGTGAGTCCTTTATTTCAATATTACTGCTATTAGTGGAATAGGACTGTTGAAATAGGCCTATTCAGTATAAGTCCTGTCCTATTTACACATCATTGGTGCTCCATCTTCGGTGAAGCCAATCCTTGCCTGCAGAACGATTGCCAGGGAGTTTGTAGTAATATTATGGCCAGACGGGAAGACAAGATCAGTCTTGGCAAAAAAGTTCAAACTGGCCACAAGCTGCAAGAACCTTTTGACTAGACTGGGACAGTAAGGGCATGCCTGAGTCGTGGAAGCCTATCCGGCTCTGAAAGCAGTCCTTTCGCCTACAGGAAAAATTCGAGAGGGGAACAGTGGTCCAGCACTGATGTACACCCTGTGCTAAAAATAGACCTTTTGAAATGTCTTTATTTTCCTTTGGCAGGCTGGCGACCAGCTGTTCCCCAGTGATGAAAATGGGAATGCAATTCCGAGCGACGCTAGTATTCTGGAGACCTGGGAGGTAAGATTGAAGGCCTCCAGGTGCAGCACAGGCTGCACAGTCTGAAGAATAAGTGGTCGAAGCATGTAGTGATCTGTGCCTTGTTGAGGTTGATTCTTTTGCTATGCTTTGTCTCCACTGTTTAGTTTTGTGTGAACTGCCAGAGTTGCCTAATCACATTTTGACCTCTACCTATGTTTTCTGATTTCTGCTGCTTAATAACTTTGCTCAACGTAGTATGCTATATTTGGAGTATGTGCTGACAACAAATCTAAAAAGGTGTATTTTAGATTTTGCTTGGTTGAAAAATTTCTATAATTTTTTCAGAATATCTTTAAGTGTGTGATTGTGCTGTTTTCTTGTGCGTCTGGGGTGCAGGATTGTTACTCTACTCTTGTGCCCTGCACGATTGTATGTCTTTTGGGCTGGTAAGAATTGTAGCACTTTGTGAATTCTTTCTGCTATATAAAGTTGTGCATCTGTCGTGCTGCACTGGATAGTGTGACTGTTCTCTGTTGGCCTTTGTTATTGGGACTATCTAGCGGACTGTATGGAGAAATAGATCTTTTGGGCTTAGTGGGTCTTTTGTACTGGGTGTATTCTTCTGGCACAGTAGAGTTGAGGATCCTCTTATGTGTTGTCTTTGAGATTGTGGCATTTCTGTCTGTGTGGTCACAAGGCCTCTTTTAAATTTTGATTGTGGGCACTCACAAGTTCTCTTACCTCTTAAAGGCCATGGAAGAGTTGATGGATGCAGGTATGGTGAAGGGCATTGGAGTTTCCAATTTCAACCACCTTCAAATAGAATCCATCTTGAACAAGCCAGGACTAAAATACAAGCCGGCAACCAATCAGGTAAACATTTTTCAGTTATTTGTTTATTTTTTGGGGGGGGGGGCTAGTTTCGATTTACATTTTAAATTTAAGCAAATACAGCAGCACCTTACTAGCAATGTTTTGATCCAGCTGCAACTTCCAGCATTGACAGCATATTTCCCCAGACATTGAGTTAAGTCTCCGACCGCCCCCTCCCATTGTCACCTCCTTCCCCCTCCTCAACTATTCAGACCTTCTCAAGCTATCCCTTCACGCACATGTTCCAGGACCCTCTCAAGCAAACTGACCCACCCTGTCGTCTCTTCTGATGGCGCTTTATATGCTTCTCACCAGCCGTTGTCCATTCCTTCAGATCTGCCCACCAAGCCTTCACCGCTGGGGCTTTGATCTCCTTCCAATGAATAGGGATGTGCCTTCTGGCTAACCCTGTTCCCAGAGACCGCATTTGCATTTTACAACTTTCCTTTCTGGACACCACTCAAAGCAGGCACAATTTTATAGATCCTCCTGTCCCTCTGTGTATGAAAGTACCTCCCAACACTTTCACCCAGTACTCAATCAGTGAGGGGGCATGCCCAAGTCTTATTCAAAAGTTAGCTGATGACTGCCTGCACCTACCACAAGCCATATCCCCCTCACCCCCACCCCCAAGGAAATCCTATTCGGCTTAGTCAAGTATTTCCTGTGCAGAGGGTGAACCTGAATTTGAATCTGGCAGTGGTGGATACTTGCCGATTCTGCTCACAGGCCCTCTTCCACTCAATGGGCGTGATTCACTCAGGGCAATTCCCACTCCAGCATTCCCTCGCTGTATATGTGTACCTGTACCAATGCTGTCTGCAGTTGCGTTTATCAATCTACGGCAGCCTGCCAGGTCAAGCAACTGTGTCGCCATTGCATGCTTCTGTGGTCTGTCTGGGACGGTGGGCCAAATCCTCAATGCCGCGTGCACCAGCCTAACATAGTGCAGGAACAGGCCCAGACCTATCCCAAACTGCTCGTGTGCTTGGGCAAAGGAGATACATCTGTTGTTCAATCACAAATTGCCTGCTCAAGCACACCCATCTGGCTTTGTCTGCCTTCAAGGCAGCAGACTGTCAGATCTCCCACAGAGGTTTGGTATCCACAAACGGGGCTTGCTGCAGTGTGCTGCGGACCTCTCTGTCCCGCACCTCTGCTGTTGGGTGTATTAGGTATGGAAGGGCTTTCAGTACTCCTTTATGTAGAAAACCAAAAAAGGTACATTATGAAAAGAGTCCAAGAAAACCCTAACTGATTTACAGAGTCACAAATGACACCTCAAATGCTCTTTTGTGGTAGTGTGGGCAAGCAGTTAGGCATATCAGAGGGTAATGCTAAGTATTTATTGCACACACAAAGACAGTAAGTAAGACATACACTTAATAAAGAAATCCAACACCAATTGTTAAGAATAACACCTACTTTTCTATGAATTTAGATACCAAGATTGGAATCGGGTAAGTACTTTTCAAGTTATGAATTTTTACAGTTTTAAAAGGTTGACAGTGCAATTTTTGGGAGAAGCTATGTTCTCCGGTAGTTGGAAAACATGTACTGCATTTCTGGCACTTTACAGCGACTTGTGGGACACCTTTTCTGGACTTAAGGTGAGTATGGGGCAAGGTCCAAGGCCACACCAACACGTCACCTCTGGTGTGCTTGGGGGTGTGTCGGTGCAGAGGTGTATTACAACATTGGTTGTCTGATTTGCTTCAGTGGGGGAAGGTCCGGTCAGAAAGAGGGTATGAGCTGGGACTGGGGGGCCACTTCAGGGGAGCCCACAGGAGGGACTCTGCCCTTGAGGTGCTCGGGCATGTAGGAACACCATTGGTCCATTGCTCCAGCTGTGGGGCTTTGGTGTAGTGATATTTTTTGGCATAGAGTTCGATGCTGATGTCAATTGCCGTTAGAGGGGGTCTGCAGAAAGAGGCTGCAAGCAGCTACTGGAAGTCCAGAGTGGTCAAACCGAAGGGTGGACTTTGCTCTTGTGGTTCTCACAACCATGTGGCCGTCACCTCCCTCTGAATCGGGTTCCGGAGTGCGGTGCAGGGGTTCTTTGAGGTGTCTGGTGGCGGCGGTCGAGGACTCACTCCGTCTTTGGTTTCTGTAGAAAGGGGCAAACAGGACAGCTGGGCCACTCTTTTGGTGGGTCTCACTGTCCCTGAAGTCCCTCTACGTGCAGGTCGGTCTTCCTTGGTGTTGGTGTCCATAACAAGCCTTAGTTGCTGCAAGGGACCCGGTACCTCAGGTATGAATACTGTGCGGCTCTGGTCGGTCCTGGAGTTCCCACACTTGGAGGAAGAACGGATCTGACCTGTGAGAGCACAGCTAACTCTTACCGGGTGGCTGCAGCGTTGGTAGTCCTGGGGACCAGCAGGACGGTAAACTGGACCTGCCTTGCTTCTTTGGTGTCTGCGGTTGCAAGGAAGTTGCTCCTCTAATCCGAAGGAGTTTCTTTGCCAATTTGCGAAGCACTGACTGCCCTCCGGATTTCTTGGCGTCTGCACAGCGGCAGGACTCCTCTTTGGCTTGAGGCTGGATTGGACCAGTCAGCCAGCACACTGGAGAACTAGTTTGTTTCTGTGGGTACCTTTTAAGGTACCCTCTGGGTGTATGTATTAATAAATCCATAACTGGAATCTGTGTGAGTTTGTTTAATGCAACGTGTGTGTGTGTGTGATATCAAACACAATAGATTGCAGTGAAGCCAATATGTAGCTGGGTAACTCGTTTTGAACAGTGTCCAGTACATACCTTAAGATGGCTTCCCTGCTCACTTGAAATATCTAGTAATAGAACTAGACTTCACAGGGGCATATGTGCTCATGCAGATATGTCCTCACAAAATATAATGCACCCTGCCTTGGGGCTCAAAGGCCTAGTGTAGGGGTGACTTGCATATATTGGATGCAGTGACTATAGCTTGACACACACGAGTGTCATGTCATGTTTTCACTCAAGGTTTGCACCATTTCACGCAGCCTGCGAAGGCAGTCTGTGTGGTATTTGTATCTGGGTCTCTTAAGGTCGCATAAGATATGCTGCAGCCCTTTGGGACTCTTTAACACCCATGCCCTAGGTACCTGGGTTACAATTTACTAGGGACTTACAGGGGTGCTAGAGTCCTTAGCCAATTGTAGAAAAAGTAGACTTTACCTTGTTTTAGGAAAGGAGCACTGTCATCAACGTCTGGTTAGCAGGCCTCACTGCACTGTCAGTCAAAAACACATCTATTAGCTAAAAAGGGTGCAAAATGTAGTGGGGGACAAGTGCAACAAAAGCCCAGTGTTCGAGGCGTGTGTGCTGTAGATGCACATGCTTTGCATACCTCTTTCTTCGAAGAAGTATTTTTCATTCCCGAGGCAAGGTGACTCCCCCTTTCATTGATGGTGCACATGGGGTCTGACTCCATTGTTAGATTGTTTTCTTTCCGCCATTAGGTTTGGACGTGGTTTTTTTGTGCTCCGTTTCACTATCCCTTCAGTTTACAACCCACGTCGGTATTGTTTTGAACGCATTTTCCCATCCTTCGCGTGTTGAAAATTGGAAATCTAGAACAGTTGGATTGACAACTCCTACCCCGGCCTTTGGGCCTAGCCAGTTTTTCACTTCCCCTCAAGAGACCAACATAGAGTAAATCTGCTGATGGGTGGGACTCTGTTCAAATGCTGCCTGCGGTGCCATTCCAAATATCCACACCCGACCAAAGTCTGTAACTTGTGCCGGTCTCTGGAGCACAAGGAAGAAGACTGCGACACCTGCCACTCATTCCACTTGAAAAAGACCCTTCGAGACTGCTGGGCCAGACGGAAAGAAATGCAGCGACAAAACATGGAAGAGGCCCCTCAGAAGTTATCGAAATGGAAGCATCGGCAGTGGAGGAAGAAGAGGCCTTCTTCGTCCAACATTCAGATTCTGAGCTGGAGATAGAACTGGAGTCCCAGGGCGTCCCAGCCAGTCAAGCTGCCATGAGTACCAAAGCCCCTTACCCCACAAAACCGCTGCCATCAAACATAAGGCTTCAGGGCCACCACTGCCATCTGTCCGTCTTTGAACAAGACATTGCTTCCAATTTCTCCCCCCCCCCCCCTCTGGCTCAGCAATGAAAGCACACATCAAGCCTTCCGGCTTGAGTCGAGAACAAAATTTCGTCATCTAAAGCTTCGGCTCCGAAAGACAAAAACAACCAATCCAGCTCAGTTCTGAATCTTTTTGCACTGAAACAGAAAGATGCTCTTCAGAAGCCTCTAGAGCCAATTTTGGAAACCATGCAACAAAAGCTGGATCCAAAACAGAAAAAACTGTATATAATTCCATACACTAGACATATTACTGCAAAACCAGTGATACCATCCTCCAAAAGAAAGATACATTGGATATAAGATCCTTCCTAAAAAGGACATGGCTATGAGACCTCTTCACCCTATTTCTCCTACTCCACCCTCTTTACTGGTACCTATTGTACCACGATCAGACCCTTTAGACATCAAACCATCCTGTAGATCCTGATACAGGGTATGGGGATGACACTTATGGGTAACCACCACCAGATCCATGGGATGATTACAATGTACAGACTTGTACCCTGCTAAACCTTCCTCTCCTGATGACAACACATCATACCAGGCATTAATTGCCAGGGCTGCTACATACCCTGCAGTTACTTTACACAAGTAATCTTTGGAAGATTTCTTATTTGAAACATTACTGACCACACATAGGACAACAAAATAATTACCTATGTTAACAGGTATGATGAGGCATGCTGAGAATTTTAAAAAATCCAGTGAGGGCACGTATCATAACAACTAGGGTACATAAACAAACTATATAAACCCCCACCATCTGACCTAATTTTTATTAAGGACTGGCTTCCTTTAGATTCTACAATGCTTGTAAAAGAGCAAATTAACAAATTACAGGGGATGCACCACCTCTAAACAAGGAGTCCAAGTTGATAGATGTCTCAGACAAGAGTGGCTGCACAATCAGCTAACCATTGGCACATAGCCAATACACAAGGTCTTTTGGCTAGATATGATCGGGCCCACTGGGACGAAATGGAAGACTTACTCCATGCTCTCCCAGAGGAGCACAGAAAAAGAGGGCAGGTACTAGTACGGGAGGAAAACTAATTTCAAATTACTCTATTTCGTTTACGTTAGATGCTGCGGATACTGCAGCTAGAAGAGTCTACACTAGTATTCTCCTCAGAAGGCACACATGGTTACGAATCACTGGTTTTAAACCAGAAGTACAACAAACAATACCAAATGCCATGTTCAATAAAGAGCCTCTTTTTGTTCCTCAAGTGGATGATTCAATTGAAGAAATGAAAGATACAGAAGTAGCAAAATATACAGGGGCATTACAGTCTCCCTCGAACAGAGGATCCTTTCGCTGCTCATTTTATAGGGGAGGCTCCAAAAGTACCTCCACAGATGCCAACACATCTTCCTATAAAACACAAACTCAATCTTCCCCCTCTAGAGGATTTTTTTAAGGCGGTTACAGGTGGAACAGTTTAAAGGTAGAGGTACCCCAACACATACCTCTTAATCTCCCAACAAACAGTGACTTCATAACAATTCCCCCCGATCACCCTACACCTCTTGGAGGAAGACCTCATCATTTCCCATTTGGCAGTCAATAACATCAGACAACTGGATGTTTGACATTATTTAACACGGTTCTTGCCTGGAGCTCACCAGCAATCCTCTCATTCACAAACTCTCTCTAGAGTACCAACAACTGCTCAAACAAGGGGTGCAAGCTCTTCTAACAAAAGAAGCTATAGAACCAGTTCCAATACAACACCAAGTGTTGGGGGTTAACTCGCTTTGCTTCCTAATCCCAGATAAGAACGGTTCTCCAAGACCACTATTTGATCTCAGGCCTCTAAACGTACATACTGTCAGAACACTTCAATTTGGCCACACTTCAACAAGTGATTCCCCTCTTACAAAACGACTTTGTCAGTACTAGACTTAAAGGACGCGTACTTTCACATCCCAATTCATCCACCACATCGCAAATACCTCAGATTTGTGGTAGCGGTGGCTCCCATTTGTAGTAACTACTGCACACGGAGTATTCTCCAAATGTCTAGCAGTAGTAGCAGCTCATCTAGGAAGACAACAGATGATCTTCCCATGTCTAGATGATTGGCTCATCAAAGCCAACACACATCTCAAATTACAATAAACCTTCCTCCGTTGAGATTCACAATCCATGTGCAAAAATCCCATCTTCAACCTACACAACTGCAGCCGTATCTGGGAGCTTTCCTAAACACTCAAGCAGTTTTAGCCTACCCCAATGCAGCCAGAATTCAGTTTTCAGACACTGCTACTACAATTCCAAAGCAACCGATACCAACAGTAAGAACTTTCATGCAACTTTTAGGATGTTGGCATCATGCATTGCAATCGTACCTCATGCAAGATTAAACATGAGTCCTCTACAGGAATGCTTAGCATGCCAATGTAATCAGTCACAGGGTCAACTAAAGGTTCTACTGTTGGTAGACAGCCGCACCCATCGCTCTTCTATGTGGTGGAACACCCAAAACTTGTCAAAAGGGCGTCCCTTTATCGGCCCTATTCCACAAGTTATGCTCCCTGCAGACGCATCCCTTACAGGGTGGGGTTCCCATCTACAAAATCTAACAGTTCAGGGTTTCTGGGGCACCAAGCACAAACGTCTCCACATCGACTACTTGGAGCTTCTAGCGGTTTACCTAGCTCACAAAGCATTTCTGCCTCACCTGATAGGGAAAGTTGTCTTAGTCCGGATGGACAATATGACCGCTAAAACAGAGGGGGGCGCTATCTACAGTCATCACACCTCGCTCAGACCATTTGGCGTTGGGCAATACATCACAAAATTCAATTGCTAACAGAACACCTTCCCCGGACGGACAACGTATTTGTCGACCTACTCAGCAGGATGTGTCAACAAGTCCACGAGTGAGAACTCCACCCCCAAGTTCTCCACCCATACTTCCACAAATGAGGTTTTTCACATACTGATCTTTTCGAAATAGCAGAGAACTCAAAATGCCAAAACTTCACCTCCAAGTTCCCACACCCTCTATCCAAAGGTAATGCCCTATGGATGAATTGGTCAGGGACATTTGCTTACGCTTTTCTGCCTCTCCCTCTTCGATTTCTGGTTCAGAGGCTCTGACAAACATTCCTCACCCGTATTCTAGTGTCTTCCCACATGGGCTTGTCAACCATGGTTCACCACGCTTCTAGAACTCTCCGTAGTTCCACATCAGAAGCTTCACCTCACCTCAGACCTTCTTACTTAGAACCATGGAGGAATCGGACATCCAAACACCAGGGAGCTCAACCTAGCAATTTGACTCCTGAAGTCAATAGTTAGGATACCCAAATGTACCACCAGATTGTATAACTATTCATAAATAAGCAAGAAAGCCTACTACTAGAGCATGTTATGCAGCAAAATGGAAATGATTTGTTATATATACTGTAATAAGCAAACCACTGATCCATTAGATGCCTCTATGCAACAAATCCTTTGTTATCTATCCAGTATTGGGGTATCTTTCATAGATTCACATGCCTGAATCATTCCCATTCTTCGAGATGGGAGTTCCACGGTGCCATAGTCTGGCAGTAGTCCGATAATGCCATAGGCTATAATGGCCTTGAGCCACGTTCAGATTAGCCTGTCCATGTCCTTTTTTTTCTTAGTTTTTTTTAATTTTGTATATAAAGGACTAAATGTTGAATGCAGCCAATCAGCTGCTAGCACTCTAGAACCTTTCCAGCAGAGGCAAAGAAAAGAAGCACCATAGAGCCTCCACATTGGATCCGGGGAAGAGTAGAGCTGAAAACCCCCATAGACAATGCCACTGTCGACGACAGTCACGATTACATTGTCTGCCCCGTCGACGTCCGGTATGATGGCCACAACGGCCATCTCTGGACCCATACTGTTGACGAAGGTTTTGTTGACTCCATCGTCGACTATCGCCCCATTTTCACAGTTGGCGAGGTTTGCAGTGACTACAGTCGACACCCACACCGTCGATGCCACTACTGTCGCTGACGCCCACACTGTCGACAGGTTCGTCGACGAGTCCATCGCCGGTTACGATTCAGTCGGTGCAGACACCATTGAAGACGTCACCATCTGCGACGAAACAGTCTATGATGATTCCATCGACGGTAACAGTCGACTACCAGATTTCCAGCGTTGGTGACCAGGAGTCCGTCTACGCCACCGTCGATTAGGGTGACATAGAAATATTTTCATCCTGAGATGTCAACTTACAGTAAGATCTCCCCTTTGCCTCCTTCGCACCTTTTGGATCTTCAAGAGTCGGATGAAGATGATGGAATTTACAGAGTGGCGCACAGCCCTTTAGAGCTGCACGTTAAGTGCCAGGAAGAGGACCAGCAATACTACCAGCCATATCTGGCACCGTCATGTCATAATCGACGCTACTAATATCAAGAACATCGCACTAGAGAGATGGCTCACCTGACGCCAACTTTGATACAAGACCTTCAACCTATGCTGGCAGATTACAATCCAAGATTTCCACCTCAAGGAACCACCGGTGCAACCACAGGCCCTTGAGAAACCGAGTTCGCCAACAACACTTATAGTGTCGACCTTTCCTCCTCTGATGAGAGAAGGCGAAATTCCAGACCCAATGCCAGGAGACCCTTGGGAGGACTACATTATTTTCACTTCCTCCCCTCCATCACACCATCCAGCGGATTCCCTGCCAGAAGACCTAGGGGGTTTCCACAACTTAATGAAGAGGGCTTCTTATAGATTACATCTCCCCATGGAGGTTACACATACAGACTGCTTTCTGTATGACTAAAGAGGAAGCCAGAAAACCAATGCTCACAATTATAATTGACTACATCTGGCAATCATGAAACTGTCAAAAAAAACTCAAGGAATGATTGTATGCTAATATCTCAAACCAGGCCAGCCATATCGAATTCAAATAGACTAGGGGGGTCTGACTTAACCACTCCTCCAGGTGGGTCGGTGTCTAGGAGTCTAAATTGTTATTAGATGGTGACTGATCTGTGTGGTGGCAGTGGAGCTAAGGCCCCCGAACTCAAGGAGGGTGACACATTCCTGGTGGTAAGTCGGTAAGTCTATTCGCTCGATCGGGTGCAGACCCTCTTACGGCGCCAGACTGGTTGCGGATTGCGTGCTGAGGCCTGTATAGTGGGCGAGGGTAAAGAGCGACGCTGACAATGCAGCTGCTTTTCTTCTGTGAGCTGTTCCCAGGCCGACTCTCGGGTCTCTCAAAAAATGGATTTGCCCTCATTGATAAACTTTAAGTCACCCTGGGAACAGAGGCTTGTAGGGCAGCTGGAGAGCTCGGAGTTTCTATTTGACAGCTTCGTATGACCTTTTGGTCTGGACTTCACTAGTGTAGGACAGAAAAATCAATGTTAGTTTTGATACAGAAGATCGGAGTGTGCTCTAACCTCTCCTAGGATACAGCTGCTTTCCTTGAAATTAAAAATCCTGGGTCTACGTTGCCCCCCCGAGGAGGTTTGGTGGTGAGCGCGCAAAATGCACGTTCCACTGCAAACCTGGGAGAATGTTTGTCTTGTGGCATCTAGTATTGAGACATTCCTCAAGGAATTCAGTATGTTGGGTGGCCTGCGCATCCTCCTGAAACCCAACAAATCACAAATTGTTGCACCTAGAACTATTTCCAGCATCTGCGGCTCGATGATAAAGCTCACTTGTACGAGTGAGAAGTCGGGCTGCGTTGCTTTTGGGATCTGCCACATCGTCTTCGACTGTCAAAATGCGTCCCTTTGTTTCCGTAAGGCGGTAAATAATGTTACGGGGATCCTGACGGAGAAGCGCCAAATCCACCCGCACCTCCCCTATCTTAATTTCAACCACTGCTTCCGAGGAATGTATAGCTTGAAGTATCATGTCTGCAGACGTGAGGGCCCTATCAGGCCCCCTCCCCCAATGTTGGTCCAGCCGGAGTGGTGAACTGGTCAATGCGTAGCTGGTAGGGGGGTAGTTTTGAGGTTCTTTCCCCATCTCTCTGAAGGTAAGCGCAGTGACTGTATTGAAGAGCCTGGCCCGCTTATTGCGGTTCACAGTAGCACGAGCAGCCAAGCACTGGGTCAATCCCGGGCACCAGCTGAAGGCAGATAGCGGTGAGTAAGGCAGGAGCAGGCGAAACAGGAGCTGCAGATGAGATATCACTATGCCCTAGTACCAGGTTTCAAGAGGCAAGTCCCAACCTACCGCAATTTGTACATAAAGTTCCCGGGCCTTAATTGATGGTTCTTGTGGCAGGTGGAAGAATCTAGAGTTGTTCCCCTTTACAACCAAAGAGGGGGAAAACATCCACACAGGCCTGCGGCAAGGAGGGCCTATTTGGTGACATTCCACTTGATTCAAAGGAGGCAACAGGGGCATCTCAATAGTCTGTCAAGCATGCCTTCTGTATCATTTACAGGTTCCATTTAAGGAGCTGGAGGGTCATGGAAGTTGCCATTCTGTAATGAGCCCCGAAGCCTGTATCCAGAGGAGCCGCAGCTTCACTTCCCCTCCAACCTGCGTGGCAGAGGGCCAGGCAGCAGTCCCAGCGCGAGGCCTAATCACTCAATGATTGGACTAATCTGGGCCCAGGTAGACCAACACTGCCAGAACTAGGCCTCTAAGGGCTGTACCCAGGTAAGGCAAGCTGGAAAGGGGATAACTGCCAGACTGGACCACCAGACCCCTGCTCAGCCTGCACCAGCCGGAGAGAACAGCAGCCAGTTGAATCTGTCTTCAGGCAGCGCTTGTTCTGAGGCCATACATCACTGCAGGGCCACAGCACGCACTCAGCGCCCCCGATGTGCCCAACCCCCCCCCTAGTGCTGGCTCCTTATCAGGATATGTTGGGCCACTCTCCCCGCGGGTACCCCACCGCACCTCACCTGGGTAGTCAGTCAGACTGTGCGGGAGGCCAAGCACAGACCAGGAGCGCCTGGAGGTGTCTCAGGGTGGCAGTTTAGGCCCAGCCCTGGTGTCGGCCCTCGTCTACCAGCGCCAGCGGGCCTGCACCTCAGGGCAGGCTTAGGCGGTCTCTGGGGTCCACTCTCAGGCCACCCACAGTCCACACAGGTGTCGTAGTTTCAGCCATAAATTTCAAACAAAGAGGATACCGGGCCAACTGATCATTTCCCCAGCCCACTCGTCCACAGGGCATGCCGGGTCACCTCTCCCTGTCAGTCCTTCCACTCTGCTCAGCTGCACGTCACCCGTTAGTCCCACACGACCCCGGTGGCAATCAAAAATATTGCAGCTGCAGAGCCAGTTGGGCAAGTCCGCTAGGGTCTAGGCTGCCATTTTGCGTCCTGGTCTCACTCCGGTCGTGGGCCCCGCCATCTGTACCCCTAGCTTCAATTATCATCCCACTTCAGCTCTGGCAGTTGTCGGGACCAATTGTTGACCGGACTTGTGTAAAGATGGCCAGGCACTGCGGCCGATGAGGGAGGGGTCCGGAGCACTGTTAGAATCGGACTGCCATCTTGACACCCCAAGTCACGCCTGCCCATCCCTCCCTCCCCCCTCCCCTTGTGGAACCCCATGGTGGCCAGTGGGGCTACCAGCATCATTAGTGAAAACGACAATTGAGAGATTTCACTGTCAGGACATGTAAGGTGTATTTAGGCATATCCTTCCTTTTAATACTAGAACCCTGCTTTAGGAATGCAACAGGGCTACCTAGTGGTGACTTATAGTTATTAAAAAGGTAAGTAAAAGGTAGACTTGGACCTGATAAAAGGGTTATTTTGTCACTTTGAGTAGGCAGGCTGGAAACTGGGTGGCAAGGCTGCAGTGGCAGCCCTAGAGCCATGTTTCCCCTTTGTCAGAACAGTGGTGGCACAAAAGGAGCTACAGCCCACTGGTGACACTTAACTTGCTAGTCCTGGGTACCTCTTGTACCATATACTAGGGACATGGAGCAACATTAAGTGAGCTAATCTGGCATTAGCCAATTGTACGCAACTTGAAGAGGTCCGAGCACATGCGCTGGGGCCAGGACAGCAGGTGCAGTGCACTACAGAGTCGAAAAACCATCCGCATCAGTTTAAAATTGGGGGGATGGCCATACAAAAAGAGGCACTTTCCTGCATAGTCTGAAAACCATCCGTTTCCCTGTCAGTGCAGATATTTTAAAACAAAAAAATGCAGAAATTGGATCTTCTATTAAATATATCCCCGTTCTTCCAACGCCGATGGACAGTAAGCTGATAAGGACTTTGTAGTATCCTGTCCATGTTTGTTATGCCATTTTCACCTCCTGCTCAGCCAGTGTGTTTGTGCTGTGTGCTGCATGAAATGTTGGAGTGATGATGCGCTTCGGAATGTCGGGAGCCTGTGAGGTGAAGTGACAGTTGAGAATGGGCTGAGCAGCAGGCAGGCTGCTCCTGGTGGGGCTGCTCTTCTGAACCTGTAACCTACTACAATAAAAACCACTTTACCTACATCCTACCTGCGTGGACCTTCGTTACTACAGACTTTCTAATGAATTGTAAATTGCTTCAGTTGTTCACATCGACTATTGCTATAATACTGTTTTCCGGTGATTATATTGTTTTATTGTATGTAGAATCCTACTGCACTAAAACCCGATAGACATGAGTGTTCATTTATCTTTTTAGATTCATTTGCAAATATACTAGTTGTAAATTCATTTTATTTCACTGTTCGAAAACTAAGTATGAATAAATACCAGTGTGATGGCAAACATATGGATATAGACAGAAGGAAATTTCCCTTCTATAAAAAGCTGCCTATAGCAGACTATCTAATAGCTGTGTCAAAAGTGTAACCCGTGCTTGAATGGCACAGACTGAATCATCAAGTACGTGAAGTGACTTGATTAACACTCCCTAGGTCTTGTATTGAGCTGAAACATAAATCATTTTTGCAGGATATAAAGAGTGTCTTAGCTCATCAAGATTTAGTTTCATTCTTGTCTTCACCTTTTTGTGATAACCCTTGTCTTTGCTTCACTTTGGCTGCAGGTTGAGTGTCACCCATACCTAACCCAGGTCAAACTTGTGGAGTACTGCCAGTCGAAAGGAATTGCTGTGACTGCCTATAGCCCCTTAGGCTCCCCAGACAGGCCATGGTGAGTGCTCGTGCTTTTTTTTTATTGCAACTTAGACATTAAACAGATATTATTGTGAGTTTCGGTAAAATAAAAGCTGTTGGTAACCAGTTTTTAGTAAAGCAAGAAGGTGCAGTTGGCAAATGTGCCAACAAGTTAATGCCAACTGCAGTGATTTAATCCTCTTCCTGGCTAGGCAGACTCATCCCTTCCATGCTTTCAAGATTACATTTAGTAATCGTAACTTCTTGGTATAATAACTGTTCCCATCATAGATAATGAATTACTGTAGCCTTCTTGTCAGACAAATTTTGTATCAAACCGGCATGTTCACTTCACTTGCCTGTTAAAAGCACACTGTCACCCGAGAAGCTATGATGACACTTACATGCCATTTTAGAGTTTACGGGACTCAACATAAAAAGCACAACTATACTCCTGCATCATTTTATTTATTCTGCCGTCATCGCATATGCATCATGCTGGAAAGGAAGGATTGAATTTGATGGAAGTGTTGCAGGATTTGCTTTAGTATTAGAAATTAAACAAAAGCATGGGTCCAAGAAAGAGGTTTTCTATTAGAGACTGCAGATTCCTAATAGAAACTGCAGGTTCCTCACTTTGTGAATACCACCAGGCACCAGAGTGGATGCGGAGAGTTTTTCATTGCAATTCTCTTGTCGTTGGTAGGTGAAGTTGTGTGGCTCGACTGCGAATTTGTCCCACCCTGGAATTTGCATCAGGGCCACTATTTCTGCCCTAACTCTGCGGTTTGGTGTCTCTTCCTTTCATTCCACGCCTTCCCGAGCTCCTTCAGATTCGGTCACTTGATGCAACTTCTTCCCTTAATGTTTTTTACAGTATTCGTGGGACATGCACCCTCTAAAAATCGCAGGATTTGAGCTATGAAAAGACTGCCACTGTCGGATGGCAGACAGCCAGACTTGTGTGACTGCTGCGCAAAGATGAACTGCAAGACCACCTGCGACCGCGAAGCCAAAGTTGCAGTAGCAAAATTCAGAAGTAAGGTTAAGAACTTCCGGGCAAGGGAGCACTCCTGTGGCCAATCTCGCAACCAGTGCTCATCAAAGTCGTAAAGTTTGAGTAAGTGAAAAGTGCAAAAAGCATAAGAAGTCCAAGCATGGCTGTCATCCACTGTTCTCACCATTCAGCGTTGCACAGTACCACGAGCACCTCCAGGCTGAAAGTTGTTTCCTGATTTCAGAACAGATTTCGACACTCTGACTTCTCCAGGCCTTTAGCAACGCCGCAACAGTTAACAGAACTGAAAATAGCCCTTGTTAGACGGCGACCTCAGAGGAGCCCGGAAGGGGGTCCTGACATCCCTGAGTCCCACCCGTGTAGTATTGTAGCCGGGCACTGGCGAGAGATTCCCCAGGGGGAGGAATCTCGCAACTAGGATCGTACTTCTGGCACCACACGACACAGAGAGACCACCCTGGGTATTCTCAGAAAACAAGCTTTATCAAATAGGTATCACTGCAAATATGTACAAGGGGAGCACGGGCTCAAGAGTCTCGGAAAGGTAGGGGGTAGCGGGACTGTCTCTGGTAACGGTTCAAAGCAGGGACGTATCCGGCGCACAGCTCACAATCCTCGAGCCGGGGGATACGTGGTCGGAGTCGGGGTCCGGCGGGACCGTGAGGGTCTGGGGGAGCCGCGAGTCACTCAGCGGGCTCAGGTACAGGTTCGGAGGTCTTACGATCTTCAGGGAGCCGCGAGTCACTCAGCAGGGCTCAGGTACGAGTTCGGAGGTCTTACGATCTTCAGGGAGCCGCGAGTCACTCAGCAGGGCTCAGGTATGAGTTCGGAGGTCTTACGATCTTCAGGGAGCCGCGAGTCACTCAGCAGGGCTCAGGTACGAGTTCGGAGGTCTTACGATCTTCAGGGAGCCGCGAGTCACTCAGCAGGGCTCGGGTGGGTTCAAGTTCCAGGAGCCGCGACCACGTCGGCAGCTCTCGTTGTTCCAGCGTCGAATCTCTCGGACAGTCTCAGAGCACCCCTTGTTATAGGTCGACCCCCGCTTTGATGTCCGGAGTCTGTGCAGGCGGGGGTCTTGTCACCTGGGGGCCGCTTGTCGGGGTTTCCTGCTATTGTCTTTTGATCCTTTCAGGGCCGGGTCAGGAGGAGTCCCAGACACCCAGCAGGCACAGAGCCAGCCCGCAGGGAGGCCGGAGGGCCGATTGAAACCCATCGTCCCAGGGGAGTTAGAGGTGCGATAGAAACTGCTCCTCCCTCTCTCATCCCCTGGAAGCGTGATGTCCTCCAGCCGGAGTGGCGCCTCGAGGCCCGGGTCGCGCTGGAGCCGGGCGGCCATCTTGTTGCATGGAGTGGGCACGCGGGCCCGGGGTGGCCGAAAGGAGAGAGGCCATGGACGGGGATGTCCGGGGTTGGTGCGGGTGTCCTGGTGGGAAGGGCCGGCTGGGCCGCGGGCTTGGGCTGCAGGCGCCAGGTTTCGGTGGTGCGGGGGCACGGAGGGCCATTCTTCGAGGCCGGGTCCAACACGCGTCCCCCCCCAGCTGAAAGCCGGAGAGAACTGCCCATCACCTTGGGGGGTTCTCTTCGCTGAGGCGGAAGAACCGGGAGAGGCCGTCAGCGTTGGCGTGGTCCGTACCAGTGCGGTGTTCTACGGTGAAGTCCATTCCCTGGAGGGAGATTGACCACCGCAGTAGCTTGGGGTTTTCTCCTCGCATCTGCATGAGCCATCGCAAGGGCAGATGGTCAGTTTGGACTCTGAAATGGGTGCCGAATAGGTAGGGTCGTAGTTTTTTGAGTGCCCAGACCACGGCAAAGGCTTCGCGCTCTATGGTGCTCCACCTCTGTTCTCGGGGTAGCAGCCGCCGACTGAGGAAGGCGACGGGCTGGTCTAGGCCTTGATCATTCATTTGGGACAGGACGGCCCCAATGCCATGCTCGGAGGCATCGGTCTGGACTATGAACTCCTTGGTGTAGTCGGGAGCCTGGAGGACGGGGGCAGTGCACATGGCCTTTTTTAGAGCATCGAAAGCTTCCTGGCAGGCAGCCGTCCACTGCACCCTCTTTGGCTGTTTTTTAGACGTGAGTTCAGTGAGAGGGCCGACCAGGCTGCCATACCCCCGAATGAATCGGCGGTAGTAGCCCGTGAGTCCCAGAAAGGCTCAGACTTCCGTTTGGGTGATGGGTGGGTCCCAGGCCAGGATGGCGTCGATCTTTGGCTGTAGAGGGGCGACCTGGCCACTCCCGACTTGGTGCCCCAGGTAGACTACGGATCCTTGCCCGATCTGGCACTTGCTGGCTTTTACGGTGAGGCCTGCCTGGCGCAGGGCGGTTAGCACTCTCTGGAGGTGCTCACTCCACTCTGAACTGAAGACAGCGATGTCGTCCAGATAGGCCGCGCTGAACTGTTCTAGTCCGGCCAGGACCCTATTTACCAGTCTCTGGAAAGTGGCCGGGGCATTTTTCATCCCGAAGGGCATCACGCGGAAGCGGTAGTGCCCATCGGGGGTGGAGAAAACAGACCGCTCCTTGGCCCCTTCGGTGAGCGCAATCTGCCAGTAGCCGCAGGTGAGGTCGAAAGTGCTGAGGAACCGGGCGGCCCCTAGTCGGTCAATGAGCTCGTCGGCTCGGGGAATTGGGTGGGCATCGGCTCGGGTAACGTCATTGAGCCCCCGGTAATCCACGCAGAACTGGAGCTCGGGGGCGACACCGGGGGCTGCTGCCTTCGGAACCAGGACCACGGGGCTGGCCCAGGTACTGTCAGAGGGCTCGATCACCCCCAGGGTCAACATCTTCGAGACTTCAGCTTGAATGCAGGACCGGACCCGGTCAGGAACCCGGTAGGCTCGGTGTCTCACCGGCGGGCTGTCCCCGGTGTCCACATCGTGAACACACCAGTTGGTGACCCGGAGGGTCAGGGAGAAGAGGTCGGAAAATTGTCTGAGGAGCTGGCGGCAGTCCGCTTGTTGCTGGGCAGTGAGGGCTGGGGAGAGGTTCACTCCTTCCACGGAGCCATCCTGCCCCTTGACACACAGGAGGTCCGGGAGGGGATCCGACTCATCTTCGGCCCCGTCATCGGTGGCCAGCAGGAGGCTCAGTTCTGTCCGCACGAAGTGAGGCTTGAGGCGGTTCACGTGCAGGACCCGGAGGGGATCCCGAGGCGACTGGACGTCCACCAAGTAGGTGACTTGACTCTTCCTCTCAACCACTTTGTAGGGCCCAGTCCATCGGTCCTGGAGGGCGCCAGGCTTCACGGGGGGCCATGACCCACACCTGCTGGCCCGGCTGGAACTCGACCAGAGTAGCATTCTGGTCGTACCAGCGCTTCATTTCTTCTTGACTCGCCTCCAGGTTGGCCTCGGCCAGTTCTCGGAACCTCCTGGTCTGGTTCCGGAGGGCCAGGACATATTGGAACACATCTCGGGGGGTGGCCTGGGGTGCTGCCTCCCACCCTTCCTTAACCAAACTGAGGGGACCTCGGACGGGGTGCCCATAGAGTAATTCAAACGGGCTGAATCCTAAGGACTTCTGGGGGACCTCCCGGTAAGCGAACAAGAGGCAAGGGAGCAGGACGTCCCACTTACGCCGGAGGGGCTCTTCTAGGCCAGCGATCATCCCTTTCAGAGTCCTATTAAACCTCTCTACTAGGCCGTTCCCTTGGGGATGGTATGGAGTGGTGAACTTATAGGACACCCCACATTGTTGCCACAGGGACGTCCTATACCTTGATATAAAATTAGTGCCGCGATCGCTCACGACCTCGCGGGGGAAACCCACCCTGGAAAAGATCCCCATCAGGGCCCGGCCCACCACGGGGGCCGTAATGGTGCCCAGGGGAATAGCCTCCGGATAGCGGGTGGCGTGGTCTACTAGGACCAAGATGAAACGGTGACCTTGGGAGGTGGGGGGGTCCAGTGGCCCCACGATGTAGATTCCGACTCGTTCGAAGGGGGTACTGACGACTGGGAAGGGTTGGAGGGGAGCCTTGCGCTTCCCCCCCACTCTTCCCACTGGCTTGGCACGTGGGGCAGGACTTGCAGTGCGCCTCTACCGCTGCTTTCATCTTAGGCCAAAAAAAATGGGTCACGAGACGGCTGTAGGTCTTGTCCTGACCCAGGTGACCGGCGAGGGGGACATCGTGGGCTAAGTCCAGGAGGAAATCTCGGAAGCGGAGGGGTACCACCAGTACCCGTCCGGATCCCAGCTCCACCGATTTCTGCTCACTATACAGGATGTTATTCTCCCAATAGATTCGGTGCGTTCCGGTCTGGTCACCGGCGGCTTGGCCCTCGGCCTGGCGCCGCAGCCCGATCAGGGAAGGACAGGTGGCTTGCTCCCGGCAAAATTCTTCCCGGGTGGGCCCGCCCTCGTGGCGCCAATGGGCCAACTCAGGTAGATCCCCCAACTCGGGGACCGGGGCGGGGTCGGATGGTGCGGGTTCGTCGCTGGCGACGGACCCTTCCGATGGGGGAACGGGAGGACCCTCGGGGACGGTACGGGTTTCTTCGACCGGGGTGCCCTCGACTTCTCTCCGGGGAGTGAGTCGGGCTGTCATAGATCGGGTGGTGGCACACACCCACTCGGGGAGTCCCATCATTCCTAGGTGGGCTTTGCGCTCTACGTGCTTCCAGGGAGAACTCTCCAGGTCGTTCCCTAAGAGGCAGTCGACCGGCTGGGAGGTTCTTGCGGCCACCTTGAGTTTACCTATCACCCCTCCCCACTCAAATGGCACCAGGGCTACCTGACACATACTTTCCCTATTGTCTGCGGATATTACGGGGCAAAAGACATTGGGGAGGATCTGCTCCTCGGGAACTAGGTGCCTGAGGACACCGGTGATGCTGGCCCCGGTGTCCCGCAGGGCCTCTACCTGGTGGCCATTGATCCTGACGAGCTGCCCATATTTCTGTGTGTTGGACGGTAGGAGGCTACCAGGGATCATCTCCCTATCTCCCAGGGATACTAGGGCCATAGCGGCGGGTTCCCACTCCTCGGCTTCCTCAACCTCCTCCCCCAGGGCTACGTTGGCTATCTGTCTCGCCGGGGTGACTTGGGTGGCCATGGGGCACTCTGGGTCATTGGCGTAGTGCTCGGGTTTCTGGCAACGGAAGCATGTGACGGTCACCCGGTGTCCTCGTCTCCCAGGGGGCCCTGTTACTGGTGGGGGGGGGCGCCGGGAAAGGTGGAGGTGGTGTCTTCGGGGGGGCTAGGCTGGGACTCTCTCGGCCCTCCCTGGTTCCCTCCCCCTCTCTAGCGGGGTGGTCCCTGACTGGTTCGGGGGTACTCTCCTACCATGCCCCGGGAGACCCGGGTGTTGGTCCAGCGGTCAGCCTCCACAGCCAGCTTCCGGGGATCTGTGAGCTTGCTATCCAGCAGATGTTGACGTAGCTCTATGAAGCAGTTCGCAGCCAGATGTTCCCATAGCATGAGATCAGTGAGTTCGGCCAGGGTGGTGACCTTGCTGCCCTTGACCCACCCATCGAAGGCCCGACTGAAAAAGTTTACATACTCCACCCAGGTGGTGCCTGGGATCTTCCTGCAGTCCCGGGACCGTTGGCGGTACATTTCTGGGGTGAGGCCGTATCTTGTGAGGAGAGCCTCTTTCATGTGGCTGTAGGAGGTCTGCAGGGAGAGGGGTAGGTCGAGCAGGGTGTCCCTTCCTTCGCTCAGAAACCGCCCCCACAACCCCGCCCCCCAGTCCTTCTGTGGAATCCGATGGGAGGTCATGGCGACCTCGTAGGCCCGAAACCATTGCTGAATGTCATCGTTTTTATAATATTCCTTGACCACATCCTTGGGGATGTGGACCTTCTGTTCCGCTGGAGGGGCCGTCTCTCGGTTTCCCGAGGGCCTCCCGTCCTCATTTCGGGCCTTGAGCTCGAGATCTTTTAAGCTGCGTTCGTGCTCCAGTTGGAGCTTCCTTCCTTCGTGCTCCCGTTGGAGCTTCTTTTCTTCCAGTTCGCCTTGTACGCGCATTTGCTCTACCGCTAGCTTTTTCTCCGCTAACTTCAATTCGCCCTCTATTTTGAGTTTGGCTAACTCGAGTTCATGACTGCGGCTTCTCTCTCTGTCCGCGAGTTCTTCCGGGGATAGGCCCCCGTCTGGTACAATGCCTCGCACCTGATTGTCGCTGCTTTCACTTGGAGGGGGTTCGGCTACGTCGGGGCGCTCCCCCGTGCCTTCCGGGCGGGAGGCCCCGGTCTCCACCCAAGTTTTCAGTGCTTTCTGCAAGTCTTCCTTAGTGTTGAGGACAGTGGTAGCGATTTTAAGTTCTTTGCAAAATTGCTTTAGCTCTTTGTGTGTGTATTCTTCTAGGTGCTCCACCTGGAACACTCTGTTGGCGTTGGTTTCTGCGGAGCTCATGGCGCTTCCTTCTGCCATTTTTGTTGGTCGTGCGTCCGTTGTTCACTGTACGATCTCTAGGTGATGGGCCCGAATCCCGTCGCTTGCCACCAATGTTAGACGGCGACCTCAGAGGAGCCCGGAAGGGGGTCCTGACTTCCCTGAGTCCCACCCGTGTAGTATTGTAGCCGGGCACTGGCGAGAGATTCCCCAGGGGGAGGAATCTCGCAACTAGGATCGTACTTCTGGCACCACACGACACAGAGAGACCACCCTGGGTATTCTCAGAAAACAAGCTTTATCAAATAGGTATCACTGCAAATATGTACAAGGGGAGCACGGGCTCAAGCGTCTCGGAAAGGTAGGGGGTAGCGGGACTGTCTCTGGTAACGGTTCAAAGCAGGGACGTATCCGGCGCACAGCTCACAATCCTCGAGCCGGGGGATACGTGGTCTGAGTCGGGGTCCGGCGGGACCGTGAGGGTCTGGGGGAGCCGCGAGTCACTCAGCGGGCTCAGGTACAGGTTCGGAGGTCTTACGATCTTCAGGGAGCCGCGAGTCACTCAGCAGGGCTCAGGTACGAGTTCGGAGGTCTTACGATCTTCAGGGAGCCGCGAGTCACTCAGCAGGGCTCAGGTACGAGTTCGGAGGTCTTACGATCTTCAGGGAGCCGAGAGTCACTCAGCGGGCTCAGGTACAGGTTCGGAGGTCTTACGATCTTCAGGGAGCCGCGAGTCACTCAGCAGGGCTCAGGTACGAGTTCGGAGGTCTTACGATCTTCAGGGAGCCGCGAGTCACTCAGCAGGGCTCGGGTACGAGTTCGGAGGTCTTACGATCTTCAGGGAGCCGAGAGTCACTCAGCAGGGCTCAGGTACGAGTTCGGAGGTCTTACGATCTTCAGGGAGCCGCGAGTCACTCAGCAGGGCTCAGGTGGGTTCAAGTTCCAGGAGCCGCGACCACGTCGGCAGCTCTCGTTGTTCCAGCGTCGAATCTCTCGGACAGTCTCAGAGCACCCCTTGTTATAGGTCGACCCCCGCTTTGATGTCCGGAGTCTGTGCAGGCGGGGGTCTTGTCACCTGGGGGCCGCTTGTCGGGGTTTCCTGCTATTGTCTTTTGATCCTTTCAGGGCCGGGTCAGGAGGAGTCCCAGACACCCAGCAGGCACGGAGCCAGCCCGCAGGGAGGCCGGAGGGCCGATTGAAACCCATCGTCCCAGGGGAGTTAGAGGTGCGATAGAAACTGCTCCTCCCTCTCTCATCCCCTGGAAGCGTGATGTCCTCCAGCCGGAGTGGCGCCTCGAGGCCCGGGTCGCGCTGGAGCCGGGCGGCCATCTTGTTGCATGGAGTGGGCACGCGGGCCCGGGGTGGCCGAAAGGAGAGAGGCCATGGACGGGGATGTCCGGGGTTGGTGCGGGTGTCCTGGTGGGAAGGGCCGGCTGGGCCGCGGGCTTGGGCTGCAGGCGCCAGGTTTCGGTGGTGCGGGGGCACGGAGGGCCATTCTTCGAGGCCGGGTCCAACAGCCCTTGACCCACATCGCAACATTTCCAGAAGGACCACTTGCCCATAGTCGTCGGAGAAGTTCAAGCTCTCCTGACAAAGAGAGCTATAAAGAAGATGTCTGCATCAGAAATCAGAACTAGATGTTAATCCCTTTTCCTGGTGTCGAAAAAGGATGGAACATTTTGTCCTATCTTTGTTTCGTGCCCTAAGAACGTCTTTTTTCGGACAGACAAGTTCAAAATACTCACCCTGGCACAAGTTCAGCCGTTAGCTCTGGCTGGAGTTGAGAGCAGGTATCCAGGAGACTAGATGGTGGCTTTGGATCTGCAGGACGCCTATTTTCATATGCCCGTCCTTCAATCATGCAGACATTACCTGCGCCTTCAAGTACGAGACGAGCAATTTCAGTTCTTGATGCTCTCCTTTGGCCTTATTAGTGCACCTAAGGTGTTCACAAAGGTGATGGTGGTGGTCACCGCCCATATTTACAGTTTGGGAATAAAGTATTCTCATACTTCGACTGGGTGCTGAAGGCGGGTTCACTTCCAACAGTCATGAATCACCTTCAAACGACGACTGGCTTGTTGGCATCTTTGGCTTTTTCTTCCATGTGCCAGAGACCCACCCGACTCCTTCAGAACATCTACCATTAATCTGAGCCATCCTGGGTACAGTGGTCTTTTGAGCCTTTCCCTGCCCCAGATTCCAGAACATTTGGGCTACAATCCCAGAGTAGTCCAGACTATTCCAGTCTTCAGGACAGCTCACCACCTCATCAACGTCCGCATCAAGTAGTCTCACTAGGCTCGGCTAGACTCAGACCTGCTCAGCACCAGGACACTCTCCCAGGTAATAGTGCGCTATACAAATCTGCACAACAGAACATCCCAATGTTTCAACCCTTGATCTGGGTCTCAAAGAGAATACTTTGAGGCTTCTTGGCCTCCTGTCTCCAGGTTGTGTACCATACCCGGTTGCACACCAGGCTGTGCAGTGGCATCTGAAGCCCCTATGGGATTGGCACCAGAGGACCCTGTCCGATTCCATCCAGGTATCGCAGTAGACTGAAAAACCTGCAGTGTTGACTTCTCGACTGCAGTTGGACCAGCAGCAGATCCCTCTCGGAGTTAACAGCCATGACAGTTGGATTTTTAATCCTCTTGGATAGGTGGAGATTAGAGGACTCTGGTCTCTGGTAGAGACTCCCCACATTAGTTTGCTGGAGTAGCGAGCAACTTGCTTGGCACTAAAGGCATTCCTTTCGTCCATCAGGGGTGAACGTATGCAGGTTCTCAAAGGCATTCCAACCTCCATGTGGTACTGCAGCAAACAGGGTGGCGTGGGGTCCTCTGCCAGGAGACTGCATCTCTGAAAGTGACTGAATGCTCCGGGCATCTCCCTGATTATGTAGCACCTGGCAGGTTCTCGGCCAGTGTTGCTGATCTATCACAAATGGCAGTTATATTTGGAGGTGGCACAGGGCCTCTTCTGACAATTGAGAGATCCCTGGCTTGATCTGTTTGCCACCACAGAGAACATGCAGTGTCCAAACTGCGCGTTGGAGTTCCATAGGCAGCTTTTCCTTGGAGCTGCTTTCTGCCTGAATTGGGATTCAAAGGTCTATGTGCCCTTTCTACTTCCCAGATTGCTGAAAAATATCAAGACAGACCGAGTCAGTCACTCTAATGGCACCGTACTGTGCGAGGCGAATGTGGTACACGGAACTCCTGACCAGGAGCATTTGTACTGCAATCAGACTGCTCTCTCAAGAAAGCCACCCGTCACACAAGCGGGCTTGGTTCCACACCCAAGCCTTCACAACCTAAACCTCTATAAGTGGAGATTGAACGGCGACAGATGATGGCTTTCGATCTTCCTTCAGAAGTGATTGGTGTCATTCTGGCAGCCAGACGTCCCTCCACCAAAACTGTATATGCGGAACACGCTGGGAAAAGGTTGTTGTCTAGTGTTTCACCCTTGACATTCAACCCTTCGAAGTCCAGCTGTCTAACAATCCAATATTTTGTTTTTCTCTAGCCTAGCAAGGCCTTGCTGTGGCAACAGTTGAAGGCTATCTTTGGGCCTTAAGTTTGCCATATCAGCCAACCCTGTTTAAATCACCTGTTTTTGCTGCATTTCTTGAAATGGCTGATCCACATTGTCCTGCCAACAGCTTTTGTAATGCTGCATTAAGACCTTCCTTTTGTTCTCACATACCTGATGCTCACACATACTTCGAACCAATGAACGGCTGCTCTCTCCACCTGTTGACCATAAAAATAGTGTTACTCATGGCTATAACCTGCTCAGTGAGTTCCCAAAACACTACTACCTGGATGGCCATGTCTGGCAGTAAAGGCATTTTGCCCGATCCGTCTTGCAGGATATTCTGGTCCAAACCATTCCACAGACACACCACTTGGGGAGATACTGTTTTGGTATCTATTCACAAGAGTAGGAATTTGTGGTTAGAAGCACTCTATCGAAATAACAAGTTAGTTACCTTTTTGGTAATCCCTTTTCTAGTAAAGCCTCCACCTAACAGATTCCTCATCAACCCCATTCTGTAGAATAGACTCAGAGTGCATTAATAAGATTCTAATCTGGAGATCTTCACACAGGCATATCTTAGTTTCCATGGACTCTGGGTTTAACTGAACTGACAACGACTAGAAAGAAAGCAACATCTGCGTGCAGAGGTGACACAGATATATAAAGGTAATTAAGTTGTTTGTTCAGTCCTTTGGTAAACCCGGTTTTATTAAATTGGGGTGCGGTTTAGTGGCAGAGATACTGAGTGTATATAGCTAGTATTGAAAAACATGTTTCATTCCAACATCCTTTGAGTGGGAGTGGATGATTAACCATGTCATAGGAGGATGATAAGCGGTAATAATACAAAGTCATCACTGATGCGTACCACTTCTACCCACATATTCAGCAGGCGAGTGCTACCGTTTCAGTGCTCATAACAAGTTGAAAACGTGACCATAAGCTCTGTGAACAGGTCTATAGTATCCTGCAAGTTCTCTTGTGGGGGATTTGCATGTATAGTCATAAGCACTTGAATAATCTGGCCCACGTGCGGGGACCCCGGAGCACTTCTTTTAGATATATTTTCTTAAGTGGATTTTATTTGCCTTTCTGGCCAGTGTAGCCTGTGTATGTAGGCTGCATTATTCTCTCTATCTCTATCTCTATCTCCTCCCCCCACGTAAGCGGGACGAGTTGGGTGCATATGACTTATAGAAATACCCCTAGGAGAGAACTGGAGTTACAGGCAAGAAACTGTTCTTTGTCCATCTTTGTATGTTTGCTCTTATTTTCTTTCCACTTCAGTACCGCTCCTGGTGGCCTTGTATGTGATGCAGCACATTTTGAAGATGATGCTGGCTTGCAGGAAATGACTATTGTAGTTCTTTCACGGTGGGGATGATTGGGTGTAACTACGTATGGCTTAGTCGTGCTCCATCTTGTAAGATACCTTTTGGGGGCCTGCATCAGGGAGACCATATGGAATCCGTGTTACTCCCTCTAGGTATGAGAGGCGGACTGTAGTTGTGAAGTCATTTGTGCGGAAGATAGGTTTCACTTCCTTGAGCACGTGCTTGTGCCATGCTGTCTTGGTTTTCTCGATGTGGTATTCAAAGAGGTCCATGTCGAGAATGAAACTTGGATTTTGCGCTGGCCTAGAAGAGTGAGGCCCTCCGGTATCATCTTGGATAGCCGGACATGTATTCATTTGTTACTGTTGTTGAACAGAAGGAATTCTATTTTTGCTTAATTGGGTTCGAAATAGATGTTAGGCATCCTCTTCTGAACGTAATTGAGGAGGACTTTGAGTCCCCAAATGTTGTGAATAGAGATTTTGCAATGGAGCATGCCCTCAGCATATTGATGGATTTTGGTTCGGTTGTCTCCGTCTAGGACTACTTGAGGATTCATCTCTTTGCTCTAAAGTAGCAGAGGCTGTCATCCTTTTATGTCCTGTCAGTCTGATGTCTTCTATTTGGCTAAATAATGAAAATGTTATTTTGAAATAGTGAAAAATGCATACATTGTACTGTTAAAGAAAAATGTAATGAATTGGTGTTTCTGGGGTCCATCCTGGATACCAGAAAATATTTTAAAGTTCTTCATCTGGTGCTGATTTGTCACTGAAGAATTATTGTTAAAGTACCTTTCCTTTCACTCTGTGGTTTTGCTGATTCGCAGCCCAAAATTTGGGTTCAAGGAGAAAGACCCTCACTATGTCTGAGTAGGATCAAACACACAGGTTGTCGAGTTTCCCGACCTCTTTTCTTGCACCTGCATCAAAGGACTGCGTATAATAGGCGCAGGCTGTGCCTCATAATCCTGCCTTGCACATCTCTGCAGTTGGTGCGAGTCTTTGAAGACACATTAATATTGGGGAGAGGAGTTGGCCTAACGGCTAGGGCGCTCAACTTCGGACCTGGTTTCGAGTCTCGGTAATGACGCCGAACGTCCAGTGATTCTGTGCAAATCACTTAATCTCCCCGTGCCTAACAAAGAATGAATGTGTGTCCTGATGTAATGTAACTGGCGCTATGTAAAGCGCTCTGATACCTGATTGGATTTGGGTCAAGTTCGCGCTATATAAAACTCTGCAAAAAAAAAAAAAACAGCCTTTGTTTTGGTGGAAGTGTTTGAGCCCGACCTGTTCACATTTTCTGTGATTTAGGAATTTAGAAACCAGTAGATCAATGTGGAGTGAAAGCTCAAATGGAAGGGGAGTGGTTTGTTAAATAGTATTGAAATCTGATATATTGCAGAAATTGTAATCCTGGGTGACCAGATGGAACCGCATGGATTAAATAAAAGATTACTTTGGTTTGTGAAAAAACGCCCAAGGCTGGAGTACTGTATACCCTCTGACACTGTAAGCTGTTCAGCCTTTAAGTAGACAGTCAATGGCTTGTAATACTCCCAACACTTCAATAATCATAATGCATTACAATGGGAAAGCTTTGATATCCACCTTTTCTCATTTTGCTCTTCATCTGTAGCCCTTTGCTGCTGCTGCTGCCTTGAGGTCTATCAATGCTTGTAGTGCTTCACCAATACCACTTCTCATTTGTTTGATGTACCTTTTTTAATAAATCCGCTTTCCCTTCTCCCCAGCAAAAGCCAATGCACGAAGTGAAAAATGTGTGCATTGTGTACGCTGAGAGATGTGCATACTCGCATGCAGATAAAACACAATCGCACACTAGCCAATGTCTCTACTCCATTTTACAATCCGCTTGTACAGGGCTCTATACAGGCCCTGTCATTTCCAGCGCCACACAGGGGCATCATTGTGTTGTGATACTGAACAGCACAGTTTCTTGAGCTACACTGAATGCTGTTTCCAAACATCCATTTCTACAAATCTATTCCCTTTTCTGTTATTTTCTTTAATTCTTACCATCAAGATTTGTTACGGAAAGGTATGTTTGATGTGGGCCGGTAACCTCTACCTAACCTGCATTATCTAAATTGTATTCCCTTCTACACTGCTCCTACTAGGGCCAAGCCTGAAGACCCTTCCCTTCTGGATGACCCAAGGATCAAGGAGATTGCAGCAAAGCACAAGAAATCATCTGCTCAGGTACGTGTTAAAAGGGAAATCTGTTTAGTTGAAAGCTATGAAAGTGTTACCGCTTTCCTGTCAGGTTTCTGGCACTGCTCCCTTTGTCCTACCTCTTGTCATTCATTTACTGTCTTTCTGTCTCTCGCCCTAGTGTTAGTTATTCTTCTGCCTATACCTTCTAATAGTCTAAGTCTCTTGAAAGACCAAATATGTTTGTCAAAGAAGTATGTGGCATAATGTATAGACTGCTTGCAGCATGCGAACTCTCAACTCATTTTGAGCCATCTTTCATCAGTATGTGAACACGCTAAACCCTGGATGGCATCTAAATTCTGTCCAGTTTTACAGGAGGCTCTTTAGACTCTAAACCATTCTTTGAAGACTAGTCTAATTGATCACCTCTTATTGAACATTAGACTTTGGCCCAAACTGGTTGATATGGGTTTGATACCCCGGCAGGACTGATCATAAGTCTTGGATCTCGCACTGCCCCCAATAGGAACTCCTTTGCACAGTACTCCTAATGAATCCTTCAATAGAAGGCTTAGGCCCACTAACGATTGACGTAGGTGAAAATTGAGCACGGTCGTAGAACCTTCGTTAGTATTGAGGAGGTTTATAACGTAGTGGCCGTTGGGCTTGAAGCTGTGCAGACTATGATAGTGCCCTTGATAGTGCCCTCTGCAACCCTGGCGAGGATCTGTGCCATCCATAACGCTATGATCGCATCTTTAAGGAATATCTTTTTTGTAGAGTCCAATGGACAGATGTACAATCCTTTTTTGCGGCAGCAAACAGCAAATTGGTCCGTTTGCAACAGCAGAAAAAGTTCCAGGCATGTAGACATGCTATTTTGGGAATCACTGACTCTCAAAATAGCATTTGCGACTCTCGCTATTAGGACGGGGCATCCCTTCCTACTAACGAGTCACCATGCCATGTACTGTTTTGCGACCGCATTTGCGGCTGATAACACTCGCAGTTTACCATCTACTTCAAGTAGGTGGTAAACCACTCTCAAACGGGAAGGGGTCCTTGAAAGGTTGCGTAAATATTTGTTAAGAGTAGGCAGGGACTACTACCTGCCCTTAAAAAAAATCTTTTCAGTTTCATTTTTTTCTTGTTTAAATGCAGCCCGTTTTCCTACGAGGAAAACGGGCTGCATTTAAAATTAATTAAAAAATGTTTTTTAAAACTGCTTTATTTAAAAGCGGTCCGGGACATGGTGGTCTGCTAACCCCAGCACGCCACGATCCCTGGGAGTGCTAGCCATTCCCAATGGGGTCGCAAATTGCGTCAGCCTCATTAATATTCATGAGGCATGCAATTTGGGACCCTATGGGGAATCGCAAACAGTGTCTGATACACTGTTGTACATTAAGTTTAGCGAGTCGCAATTTTGTGCAATTTGCAGCTCGCTAAACTTAATGGTCGTACATCTGGCCGCAATACTCTTGCAGAAAGGAAAACACAGGCTTTGTGGTACAACAAATCTTGCAGAGTAGCTAGTCATTTACTATCTAAATCCATTAGATATCAGAATAGGAAGTCGGTCCAAGGCAGTCCTATAAAGCTGAAATACTTTGTACCGAAAGAGATTAAGAGTATAGAAAATGGGCATCTATAATGTGCGCCGTTAAAGAGAAGGACCATTGGTCCTTTTGGCTTATTCTTTCCAACGGTGGCACTGATTATCATTCACCAATTGATATCCCGTCAGCTGATTGGTTCAATCACTCCTCAGAACTATAGTCCTTCGCCACAGGGTTGTATTTTTCTCAGAGCGGGCCGCTGGGTCAGCATGTATAGCTCCTGGCTGTGGTGCAGGTAGTAATGGGTTAGTGGATTCCCAACTTGAAATACCAGCCCGAGATATTAATTGTTTCCATTTCTGAAATTAGAAAAGCTATAGTCTGGATTATTCCAAATTAAGCCCCAGGATTGGATAAGATCCCTGGAGATCTTTTTATGGCTGATAACAATATCTGGTGTCCATACTTTGTACTGTTTTTTAACACTATGAAAGTTAAACTAGTGCCCCATACATGGGCTGGGGCAGTGATCATTCTGAACTTTCGGAAGGGCTGTAGGGCTCTTCCTTAAAATTATTGGTCTATCCGCATCATCGACAGTACCCAAAACATTTTCTGCAGGGTTATTGTAGACGGGCAATGTGAGTGGCTAACTGACACTGTAATTCTGACACTGCTTCAAGCTGATTTTGGAGATGGTATAAGCACCATCGATCAGGTGTTTCGTCTTCAGCTACTCTGTTGGAAATGTATTACCCTGGGGGGCAGCAGTCGCTACGTGACTTTCGTGGTCCTTATGTTCGCGTTTGACTTGGTACCTAGGGAGTCCCTGTGGAAGTTGTGGGCGGATAATGGGGGTCCCAAAGTACATCTTGGATCTTATTTGCTCAGGTCCATTGCCGGTCTCGGAGCGAACTGACAGACCCCATTCCATTTAACCGGGGCATACGACTAGGACACGTTTTTGTCCCAATTCTATTATTCAGTGACATGGTAACCTATTCCGAGAAGTGCGAGAACAATGCTACAAGGGTCTGATGACACTGTTCCGACCCTTCAGTTTGTAGATGACACACCATTGATCTAAAATGGGACTACAAAAGCTTCTGGATCCGTTCTTCTTTTTTTTTTTTTTTTGTTTTTTTTTACAAACATAGGGGCCTAGAAATTAACACTGGGAAAACCAAGTATATGGTTTAAGCTATGTTAGACATCCAGTTGTGTTTGAAGTCTCCTGCTTTTTGCTATATATGTAAAGGCTAAACAGAAGAATGCAGTTTAGAGGGTCCTTTTTGCAGCATGTCGGAACTTGACACCTTACTTATTATAATGGAATATAGCCTTAGATTTGAAATTTGGACTGTAAATTAATGGATTTAACAGTTTTTTTAACATTTTATTGTATGTGCATCTAAAATGATTTTATGTCAAGTTTTGATGGCTTTCGTGTGCTCCTAGTGACTGTATAGCCAACTAAAGATTTATATCAATTCTTTGAAGACTCTTCATATTTTAAGCATTTTAGAAACTTTTCAGTCTCTGTAAGGTTGCTGTAACTTTAATGCCCAGAAGAAGCCTCCGTGACCAATGCTCTTTCAGTCTCACTATCTCTGCCAGTGACCACATACATGGGAATATGAGGGCCAGTGGGGAAAAAAGGGAATTTGGTAAGAGGAAGAATCCGAGACACAGGAGTTCCCCACTGACTCCTCCTTTTGGTTGGTCAAGGATCCCTGGAAGATGTAGCAGATATCTACAAATCTAAAAGGTATTTTAAGTAGCACAGTTTTAACAGTATTTGTAGATGGATACACTAGCAGCAGCTTTATGTATCCTGCTGTCAAATTTGACGCGAAACTGGTTATTCATGAAACTAAACACAAAAAGGATGAGTGCCTCAAAAATATATAAGAACGTTTGCATTTCTCCCTATGATATGAATAGCCTCAAGCTTTGTCATATATGTATAATGTCGCATTGAGTTTAGTAAAATTGCAAGATAACCAGGTGTTAATAATCTGTTCCCTGTCTTTAGCAATTCATTTGTGCACGCTAGAATTCTAATACCTTCTGCAGGACAGTCGTGTAGACCTTTGCAAACTAGTCCAATTTAGGAATCCTCCTTGTTCCATGATTGGTTAGCCCTTCCTATAATATAACCCCGCCCAGTCTTAAAAGATTCAGATAGGTGTTCAATAAATAGTTCAGAGTTCACTTTAATCAACAAGACAACTTTTCTAAATACGTCTCTGTATTGCCAATGTTTATTGATAGTAACCAGTTGGTCTTGGCAAGGGGAATCAGAAATCCGTGTAGCGAGGTTCTGGCTGCGGCAGCATTGTATCACACTGCCTAGCAAAGACGTTGTGAAAAACGAGGGAAGTTGTGACCTGTTATCCTGAACGGCTACTTTCTCTCCAGAACAAGCAAGAGTCCATGGCCTGCTGGGAATTGTTGGCATGCTTCCACATAGTGCGTTCTCCGCACATGCGGAGCTTCAATCTCGGAAATGCAGACCTTCACTAATGACCACCAGCCTTCTTTCACTGAAGGAAGCTTAGCATGGCATAAACGCGGAGCGTAAAGCACTCCAAACCCACTCGTGCTAAGTATGAAGCATAGTCTCCAGCCCCGCTTGCAGACTATGTCTTCACAATGTTTTAAAATTTAACATGAGCCCATGTAGTACACACTTTTCGCAGTATAAGAAAATGTATCTTTAATTTACTAAAGGTTCCAAAGAATGTTCTACATCAAGCTCAGACCCGTCCTGGATCCCACACGACTGCAATGTACGGTCTGGTTACCAGCAATGCAGCCTGTAGTGCTTAAATGAGTTGCTATTTTGCCAGAGATAGGAAGACCTTTGGCTAAATCTCTCAATTGAGCAGTCAAGTTCGTGCAGCACCCCATCACGAAACACAGCGTTAATAGTGATGTCGCCACATCCTACCCTTGATCTGCTAAAGGTGCACTGTAGAGTAAAACCACAAGGCTTTTTTCATACCAGATGGTACCAGAGCCTGCTTTGCTATATTCTTATACTTTCTTAATAATGCAATCTTAATAATGTGTTCTGCTCAGTTTTTTGGCACTGGTGGGGCAGCTGTTGATATTTCTCGGTTTGGGTTTAAACTGTTTTAACTATGTGCCAGTGCTCACATGACCACAACATAAAGATGATACAGAGACCAAACAGTTTTTTGTTTATATAGTGTTCATCTGCATATTTGCATAGTTGTTTTGTATCACTGGTTGACTATGGTGTAATAAGTAGGAAATCTCTGGCCCACAGAGTCTGGCCTGTCTTTGCTTCCAGCCTCCAAAAATTGGCTACTAACACTGGCTGACTTTCCGCAGAATTGTTAACAAGAATCACATAAACGCACACTACCATTAATGACCAAATCTAGTGCTTTTCATAGTGTGCTATTTGTTTCTTGAGTTTGTGGCTCAACATTGTTATCAAAGCTTTGCTTCAAATTGGGGCGTACTGTAGGTAATGCAATATGTCTCCTGATGCCAGTAAACTCAATGCATGAAGAATTCTTTGAATGTATGCAGCGTTTCTATAGCATGAACCTAGGCAATGGAGCGCTGTTCAGGATCAAAGGCAGAATACAGTCAACAATTGATTTGTGAACTGTTACTGTATCATTATGTAGTGCTCTTTAAAGGCACCTGTTCAACTTTCTCAGAAATTGGAACAGGATTGTGAGACCAACTTGATGAATACTTGGGTGTTGTTCCAGCTCCTGCGTGCATAAATGGAAAAGGCCTGTTGCTTAGGTTTTTTTTTTGTCTCCAATCTGGTGGTGCCCTGGCCACTGGTGCTGAGAGCGTCGGAAATGGTAACCTTGCCAGTCAGCATGTGGGATTCTTGAAGGCTCTCTAAATGATGCAGAGGATTGCAACGCTGTTCCGGGCTGGCAAGGGGAGCCACTGGAGTTGCATCAGGATTATTTAGATGAG